>NC_142118.1:14813369-14968695 GCF_056152115.1 Neolamprologus brichardi
CTGTGTAAGTCTCAGGCTTATGTTTGTTGAACAAGGGTACTTAGAAAAGCTATCTTTCAAAGGAAATGTGTCCACTGTATGCATACTGTTTTGGTTTCCAGGTTTTTGTATTAAACTCTTTGTCTGACTGAGCTAGCCACCTTCCCACACAGAAATATTTTTTTGATAGGGTCTAATGGCTTCAAGTTTGATACAGCAAGAGCAATTACTGAGTGTTGAGTGCTCCGTGAATTGCCAATTATACAGTTGGCTCACCATGTTTAGGTCAGCCCAACCACACTTTAAAAGTTCAACAAGTTATTTCAGCCCAACAGATGGATAGCCTCTTTGGCTTCACGCAACATGACCGGTTTAGCTTTCTAAAAGGTCTTACATTCACTCCTTACACTTTGTAGTAGCATTACAAAAAGTCTTTCCTCTATTAATAATTAAAAGTTCATGCACATTTTCCTTTAGTTAAGTTGCATCTTAACAGTTAATAAAGTGCTAACAAATGCCATGTCAGTGACAAGCATCTTAAAATGACTAACTGGAGTTGTGGCTCAGGTGTATGTGAGGCTTGTCTGAAACTCCCAGCCCTCTTACTGCATCCCAATCACCTGGCATGCTTGCCCAGTGAGACTACCCACACAACAGGACAATCATGCCAAATCCCCTGTTCAGCCAGGGGCAACCGCGGCAGGTAAGGCAGACAACAAAAGGGAAGAAAAGAAGGTATGTTGTAGGGGATCTAGTATCAAAGGATTCATTTTGTAAGGAATTTATGGAAGTGATTTCTGGGGAGGTAACCATATTTCTTGGCTATAACCCCCTGCTCAGCCTCCTTTATGCTCAGCGGACTTACTTTCAAGGTTCATCCAGCTCAGCTGCTTGGACAGATGCCATGCTGGGAGGTTGTGAAGCCACATGTTTATCTCAGTTGATGGCCTGCACATCAGTCAGGAGCCCATAGTAGGATGTCATGGGTTGTTTTCCATCTTCCATCTCTGAGCCTTATGCTCATGATTCACCTGACAGTGGATCTATCACATGTTATTCAAGTGTGTGCAAGCATTTGTTGACTTCCTGTGTTAAAAAGGGGTTAAGAGTCATCTATTAAACTCCACTATAGCTTTTTCCTTCCAACTTCTGGGGATATTTCCTGTGCTAGGCTGGCGCTTGTACTTTAAGCAAGCTTTGATTGTCAGATGGGCTGATAACCCTTCTGCCTCCCTTCCCAGCATCTGTCAATCACTGTGGAGCCTGTGAGCCACAAGAAGCATAAGAAGCTACACAGCCAGAAGGGAAGAGAGTGACACACAGAAAGAATTAAACAGGAAACCAGATTGAAACACACACAGTTTTATACTGTATACAGAAAGGAGAGACTAAGGAAGCTGCTTTGCACCACTACAGGTTCAAACCAGCAATGCACTGGCTTAACTCAATCGAAGCCTGTTTCAGCATTTCTGATCATTAAACCAGTGCCAGAATTAGGGATGGAACAACATCCCCCATTGCTGCCATTAATCTATTAGTGTTTATTGACTGATCTAGTTCTTTGCTTGGAGATAATCATGTTTCCACAGTGAGCCCCATTTACTTTACTTCCTTTGCTGATTTGACAGATTTGCTTGTTGCTGAGAAAAGCTAACATCCACAAACTGTTACACACTGTGGCACTGCTATTGCTGGGGTTGTGTCCTTTACACGTCATACTCTGAATGCTGCTGATTAGTGTGCACTGAGGCCTGAGAGCTGAAAGATACTTTAACCAGTATAATAGCTTAGAAATGGGGGAAGAGTCAATGGGTTCAAATGTAATTAAACAAAGAAAATCTCCTTTTTTTTATTACATCTCTATCATATTTCTTTATCTGGCTTGAAATACCGTGTTTTGTTTCGATTTTGTGTGTTACAAGTCTGTAATGAAAAGCTGATTAATTGATATATTTATTATATATTTTTATCATTTATAGTAACAAAGTTTTACTTTGTAAAAAAATTGTTGGCAGACAACAAACTTACGCTGCATCATTAGGCTGTTTTAAGGAAAGCCCAGGCTATTGTTGCTAATCGTAAGCACCCTCTTTATTCTGACTTTGAATGAATGTCGTCAGGACGACGTTATTGGATGCCAGTATCTAAGGAGATGCTGTGATGTTATTGTTGTGTTAAACATTTGTATATGTATATGTTTAAATGTGGGTTAATATGAAGTGACTTGACTGATTCCTTTATGACTTGGTGAGCCGAAGGCAATTTTCCATTGATGTGGATGATAAAATTATTATATTCTATCCTATTTATGTGAATAAAATAGTTTTTTCAACTAATCTAATGTACTTTAATGGCTCATTCACACCAGCGTTCAGACAATGCAAGCTCAATGTTTTTTAGATTACAAAGACTTTTAAGACTACATGATGAAAATCATGGACCATTTAGCAGCTGAAGTGACAGATAGAAAGATGAAAAATGCACTTAAACAGTGATCAATGTTTCATCTCTATTTAGCTGACGGCATAAAAAACACAATTCAAGTTGACCGACAGTGAATTCAGCGAGTTAAACTTTGGTGTATTTTGACACATTAATTTGTGCTTTTTGCAAACAAGTGGCAAAGTGTCTCAACAATGCTGAACCTTTCTGCGAAGAGAAGGCATCAGTCAAAAATCCTGAGACGGGGCTGTATTAGATTTCTGCCACGATTCCAAACTTAACTTTCAGACCACGAGGCAATGTCAAAAGAGCTTTCAGTTCCTATTGATTTTGTCATGTATTAAACACACAACAGTGGCAGCCAACTTCAGCACTGTAAATTTCAAACATGAAGAGAATATACTCCCTTGAACACACAGCAGAGTAAACTAATTACTTTTAATAAAAGTAGAAGGCTGAAATGGGTTTTTACAATACTTCAATTGGTTGCAGTCGCAATCTTTCTTGTGAACAGATTAATGAAAACCTTTTACATGACACCTCACCAGCCAGAACCTGTTTCAAACAGGTATTTTTCCCCCACTTCAGCAGCTGCAGCAGCAGTAGAAGGTAATTTCTGTAAATTAATGGTTGCACGATGCCTTCATGACACCTGCCTCTTCATCAAATTCCAATGACACTATTGTGAGAAACCCATACAGGATTATACAAACAAAGACTGGAGGTGTGATGATATGTCAGAGCAAAAAGAACTGATCATCAGCATGTGTCAGACACCCACCTGTAATTATGTAACACTGTGTGTGTGTATGCGGATCTTAATTAAATCCACATATATGTTTAGTTATGCAAGCATTTGAGTTTTATTGATGTGCGCATCTGCTTTTAGAGGATTTGAGGACATCCATGCATGTACGGGAATGTGCATACCTCTGAGCCTGTGTGTGTGTGTGACAGTAATAAATGTGGTGAGAGGGAGGTGGCAGAGGAGAGTGATGGATCGCCTATGCGCTGCAGGCTGAGTCTCCAGGGAGGGACACTGCTACATCCTACCAGGGAGGGACAACTTAGAGTAATTGGGTCACTGGTGCTGGGAGGAGAGTTTCCACCCAGCCATGCTTTTAACTGAGAGAGCAGCACAGAAGGTAAGGAGAAAAGAGTAGAAAGCAAGGTAGGAAAAGTGATAAATAATGAGAATGTGGTCTTTGTGAAGGGAGCAGGCAGAGGCAGGGAAAAGCATGAAAAAACAAAGGCTAAAAACGGAGCAATAAAAAACAAGCAGAAGAATCACAGTTGGAAAGAAATGAGCCGCTACTTTGGTTTTGATATCGTCTAGAAAAGCTCCAGTGATTACAGGGAGCCATGGATTCAAAGTTTTTTGGCTTTTGTGCAAGCAGATTTCGTCCTGCATGGCATGGCCTCATGTTGGGAAGTATGCAATATGTAGAAAACAGGCTGAGGTAGCGCTTATGTTCATGCTCTGCTTCTCTTCTTCCAGTGGAGCACAGCGGTTAAATCAGATCAAACTCTTCTTTAATGAACAGAAAGAGGTGCAAAAGACCCGTCTGGGAGTCTTCAGGCCGCTTATGGCTTCTGAAAGAGAGACTGAAACACACAAGAAGAAAGAGGCAGAGATGGAAGGAGGGAGACAGAGAGGGAGATGTGGGCGTCCTCTTCTTCTCTGGCAAGAATGAAAGGTCAGAGATTGAGTATTGTGTAAATCTATCACTACAATGCCGGAAGGCTAATACGCTAGAGCTGGCTGCCTCCCTGCTGATTCTGTTTCTCCTGCACTAACCTGAATAGTTTATGAACCTATACCTGATATTATATGTAGTTTTGTTGACTATGCATCTTTTTAATTTGTTATGATAACCCAAAATATTTTGGCTTAATATATAAAATAAAGGCTGAAATAAGTGATTTTTGACATCGCATAATTAAAAAAATAAAGTTGTTAGACACTACTGAGGCCAAAAAATGTAATACTTTCATTGTGATATTTTAGCACTGTTGGTACTGCATTTTAACAATCAACTTCAAGAAACTATAGTCCACTTACTATATTTCCCCAAACTTTTTTGGTCCAGCTCTACTGACCCAGTTTTTCCTGCTTGTGAAACAATGTAATGCTCAACTTTGTAGGCAGTGAAATTTAAGCCCCAGTTACTCAAGAATGAGACTAGCTGCTGACTCTTTAGCAAGCTCTGGTTATTTGGCGAGGTTGGTGAAGGTTTGCAGTTTGTATCACAAGTACTTGCAACAGGGAATACTGATTTATCCCTTGTTTTTACCATCTGGGCACCAGATGATTTCTAGGCCTTACTGACCAAGGCCATAGGTATTCAAAATATCATTTCATTTGATATTATTCACACAGATGACAAATATTTCCCAAGTTTTTTCAAAACTGCAACATGCATTTCAAACAATCATTTCTGATTTCATGATTGCAAACGCCATATAGTTGCATCAAAGTATATTTTAATTTCCTGGAGAACAGCACAAATAGGTTGTAAACAAGACAGACAAATAAAAGTTGACAGAAAAACTTGAATATCCATATTTGTGGAAAACATCCATTTCAAGACTACTGGTTATGTGCGCCAGTCAGTGGCATTCCACCGGGGCAAGCAAGGCAGGAGTGATTGTCCAGTGAAATTAAAAAACAGGTATCATTTTAAACCAGAGTAGATACATGATGTCTCTCCTTAAATCTCAAACAGTGTTCCATATCATTGTCTTTTTGCTTCCTATAAATTACTTTAATTTTGTTGTCCCAGTTGGCTATTGCTTCTGGAAGTCAGCTTGACTCATTTTGAGCCAACAGAATCTGTAGTTTCAGGCATTTTCATGGGTATGTCTGTTTCCAGTTAACCGGTTATCCAGTTCCAGTTTTGGCAGCAGCTTTTTTTGGTTGTTTGCATTTGCACATTGTGGATAAACCTGACTTATAAAAGAACAACATGCCGGATGAGCTGCTCCCAGCTTTGCTTTCAGATCGTTTAAGTTCTGTGAGTTATTGTAAATGCGAAGATATATGTGTAAACAAAGGTAGCAGATACTGTAAATGAGCAAATTCCTCTGTGTTTTTCAACTTGTGTCGTGTAGAGGAGTTAGAGTATAGTGTGAAAACAAGGAGAGAGAGACGAGACATGAACTCTTACCACATCCACCTTAATAAAGCAGTGGAGGTAAACAGGTTCATAATCTCTGTTTGACTTTCTATAAAAGTCACCTCAGACCACTGGTGTCTGCCTCATCATTTGCAAATATAGTTACTAAATCATCAACAGCCAAAGGTTTTGAGATTGCCTTGTAATATTTGCAGTCTCTCTTTTCCACTGATTGAGTCATTACAGGTTGGTCATTACTTTTCTTAAATGTAATGCAGAACGTCAGTTATATGTTATAGTCAGTGGCGTGTCCAGCTGGGTGGCCTGTGCCCCCCCAGGCCACCCCCCCCCCAACCAGACTGGCCACCCCAGGTGCCACCCCGAAGCTAAAACAATAAAATTTAATGAAATATCAAATGTACGATTATGGTTTCACAGCGAAGCTCAGATATCCGAGGGTAAATGAATGCAGCACCGGCTTCTGCACTATGAGCATCATGTTAGCAAAGGTAGGAGAGCCAAGCACGAAAGACGGCACTGCGTATAACATTTTTTCAGCGAAAGATTAACAAGTTAACATAGCTGGACTAGCCATCGGACATTTGCATGGTGGGCTGATGACTTATTTTATTTTATTTTATTTTTTGTAACGGCATGAACAATGAGAGGTGGTGGATTGGCCAGATGCTGGCCGATTTGTAAAAATAACTCAGTTTTTTGGTGGTGGCTATGGCGGAGCTTCCACAGAGGCAACAGGTGGATGAGGGAAGGGGAGGCAGGAGGAGGAGAGACCCGAGGCAGCCGCAGGTCCGACTATCAGGTGAACTGAACTTCAGGTAAGAAGTTATGACCTGCAGTCTATCTGGGTCAGATATAAACCAAGTTTAGGTGGAGTTTATTTTCGTTGTGCTGACTTTTTACAGTCAGTTACAAACTTGTACTGCGTGAGCTAGCATGATGGAGTTTCTATACAGCTGTTCGGTTGCTATGATGTTACTGATAGTGAACTTTATTTTATTCATAAGGTTAGTCAGTAGAGTTGCCAACGGCTCCTTAAAAATGGAATGGTCCCTCATTCAGAGAAAATATTACACGTTTCGTATTGAGCTGAGAAGAGACGCAGTTTGTCCCGTACTTTAGCTAGAATGAAAAAAGACACAAAGCTGGAGTTATTCTGTGTCTTTGCTGCACAGCTGCCTCTTCTTCTCTCACTCTCTCCCCCTCCCTCTTCTATTGCTACTTCAATCATGAAACTGATCAATGATCAGCTGATCGGCTTTTCTCTCTTGTTTATTTATCGCCCACTTTGCGCCAGAAACAGGAAACCAGCGGATGTCACGCTAAACAACAGCAGCACGTTTAAGCTTGATCAGCTGTTGTTAGAATTTATTTAATATTAATTTCTAGTATCAGATGATCTTTGCTGGAGCCACAGCTGTAAAAGCTGCTGGTCATGATGTCGGTTTGGATATGTGGTGAGAGGGAAACATGAAGATGAAACCAGGAGATGTCCTTACTGAATCATCAGAGCTGAACAGGTTATGGAGAAACAGGTTTACCTTTTAGGTGACATGAATGAGTTGAAGGGAAGTTATGAACTGTTTCTGAGAGACGAATAACACCAGGATCCTTTTCTAAGTAGCTGACAGCTGATAGCTGTGCAGGGGCGGATCTAGCAAAGTGTTGCCAGGGGGCCAGGTAGGGCATTAACAGGGAGAGGGGGGCACAAAGAAATACCTTTCTTTCTTATTCTCATTTAAAATATCTAGCTTTTATTAAATAATTATCTGAATCTTGCGAACAAAGTTTTTATCTGACGTAAAATGTATAGAAATCATACATATACCAAAAAGACTGTACATCACTGTCACAACAGCATTTGTTTTCATTCAAAGGCTTTATGGCTTTAATACCTGGTGGGCCGGTCTGTAGTGAAAATCCCCAATTTTTTGTCCCAGTCCAGCCCTGCAGGTTAATACTGGCAGTGTCACCATGTCAGCTGACTGTATTTCATCATCAGCCAGTGTTGTTCTTTAAACATCAATATTACTAAAGTTTACCATAAGGCAGCATATAAAGTATTTACTTGCTTTCAGGTTTTATTCAAATGTTAGTCTTTTCATTTGTTTCCCCACTTTTTTCCTGTTTCAAAATCAAACACCAGTTTGTAAGAAGATTATCTTCTTTTTTTAATAGGCAGATAAAGTTTTGCATTGGCTAAGTTGCCAATTGTATGTTAAAAATGTTTGTATTTTAATATTCAAAAATGTTTTTGCCCAAAACATATGTGCACTACATGTCAGTAAAAATACTATGCAAATATTGATGTCCTTGACTGCTGAATAAACACTGACTGATTGTATCTCTTGTACTTTATCAACGCAGTATCTAAAAACTTTGCACCGTAGTGGTTAAAATCTCATTCTAATAAGAGTTAAAAGCGCATTCGGTTATTAGGTTTATAGGGTTATTGAATTATGGTTAACAGTTGGTAGAATTGTTTTTAACATTATCTGCCAATTACATCTGCCACCCTTCTCCAAATCTGTGCCCCTACCTGGCCCCCCCAACAAATTTTTTCTAGACACGCCACTGGTTATAGTACTCATATTAGTTTTGCCCTGACGTACACTGGTAACAAAAAAACCTGAGACTCCCACACATTGATACAAATCCCTAACCCAATGAGGCCAAACATACAATCTTTATATATGACCAGACAGCAGTTGAAATCTAGAGACTTTAAATCAGTTACCACAGTGATTCTACCTTTGAAATATGTAGAGATAGAAATGAAAGCTACAAAAATACAGGCCTGACTGCTCATCATTGTTTCTGTTAAAGATAAGGCAGAGCTGGGCTGAGTCACTCGGAGTTGTTTGCTAGCTTGTGTTAGCATGCTGTTCGGACAGATGCTTGCAAAGAGCCAGAGATGTGTTGCTTCTTCTACAAAAAAATGCCTGTAATGAGCCATTTTTCTCTGCAGAAAAAGTCAAGTATTTTACATCTCCAGCAGGCACATCATGGAACAGTAAGAGCCACCTTGGATAAACAGACAAACAGAAAAGCACCGCCTACAGAAACTCCAGCTCCATCAACAGAAGAAGAAGAAAGATGCAACTATAGCCACACTGACAAGTAATTTCTGTGAACATCCCAGTAAATTCAGGACCAAAATAAAATGAAGAATTGTACATTAAATTTTATGCCTCGCCACATCAAAAATAGTGGTTATTGTTTGATTTTAACTTTAGGTGTTGTTGCACTGTTACCCACAAAGACTCGACAGCGTAATCGTGAAAAATGGGAACAGGAGAAGAGATTTGACATACTGTAAAGGTCAAAACCTTGAATCAAACCATTGTGGAAGAAAATATGACAATCCTAGAGAAAAGAAACTCACTCTATCTATAACTCCTACACGGATGTTTTCTCCTGTTCATTTTTGTATCTCATCTTACTCTTCTGTCCCTCACTTCTTCCGTCGTTATCTAGTCCTCACATCTTTGCTCCCATTCTTCTCACCGTCTAATTTCCTCAGTGCCTCGTTCTCCTGCACCAATATCCATCAGCTGTTCAACCAGCCCTCCAACCTTAGATGCAATATCACTGCAAGTCTGCAGAACTTCTTTGTATCTGATCCATTTATTGAGTTTGCATTATGACTAAAAATGGTTGAGAAGCAAAAAACTTTGCTCTGTTTAGCCGTTGTGGATTAAATAAATTTTAAACCACCAGTTAGACCTCCGAGCTTGCAAGTTTCATATTTTAATTGGGGGGAAAAAAGCGCATTACTAAAATTTCATTATTTCAAACAGGCCTTATTAACATGATGCCTTGACACGGAGACTGCAAGCGCATTCTTTTATAGATACAGGATTTTACTTAAAAGTTTTATAGGCAGTTAACCCCTGAGATATTTAGTTTTTCTCTGCTATGAAACTGTGTGATGTATGATCAGCCAAGCAAATATGAGTTGCATAGTCAATAAAATTCATTAACTCATGACCTCTGGACATGAATTGACTTTATGTCTAAAAATCAAAACTGGCTGTCAAATGTAAGAGGCCCAGAGTTTAGCAAATCACAAATGAAGGGAGGAATTCAATAAAATATACTTTTATTAGGTTGTAATACTTCCAGAAAAGGCAATTAGTCTGTGCTATTTTGCAATCCCAATTTATGCGTCTGGAAGATCAGAAAATTAATGTTTAATTCTCGGAAGCTTCTTAAGTGGATGTCATTTTAAATGTAATTCCCCATAGATGATATTAATTATTTAAAAGAATATACTGTAATGCCTATCTGTGTAATTAATTCTTACGTTTTTGACAAGAATAATAAATAATAAACTCACTTTACTTTTTAATAGACCTCCAGGCAACATAGTGATGCAAATGAAAGCTGACAGATCACCTGAGAATCAACAATTTTAATGGAATAGTTCACGGAAAAAATCTTTTTTCTGTCATGTTTTTCACCCCCTCCAGTTTCAGCGCTCAAACCCCTGAGTATAATCTGACTGTTCTGCAGCAAAATGATCAAACTGTGAATTTAAAAGTCAACCACAGTATTTACCTCACTCTCGCCTATATTTCACTTGATGATAATAACCTAGTCAAATTGCACTATTCACCATAAGGTGCAACTTTTCTTCAAAATGCTCTGCTTATGCCGCTTGGGAAATTGATGGCTCTTTTACTGCTATTTTGAAAGTGAAGCTCACATTTATTTCAGCTGTTAAAGAAAGGACTGGGATGAAACAAAGACACTAGTTGAAGAAACAGCAATGTCAATCACATGAAACACTTTGCTCTGAATGAAATATCTCCACTGCTGTCAAATGAATTGATATTCATGGTGTGGCATCATTAAGCTGACGTTTTCTGGCTTTTGAAATATGTCTTAATGGCTACTGAATAGATATAGGGACAGTTAAGTCAGTATGTTTTAGCACAGTGGAACATTTTTCTATGAAAAAAAGTGGAATGGATTATGAATCAAACAAATAATATTAATTTAACAAACAATTTAACAAAAGTACTGCAGTAACTGTGTAGGAGGCTCAGGTCGGGGGTTGGAGCCTATCTCAGCTTCGAGAAACAGGGTACACCTTGGACAGGTCACAAGTGTATCGCAGGGCTTAGACACAGAGAGACAGACAACCATTCACACTCACATTCATTTAACCTACGGGCAATTTAGAATCACCAGTTAACCTAACCCCACTTGAGGAACTCTTGGATTGCTTTTGCAATATGTTCTAGGCCAGTATCTGATGATATATGTCTGATAAGTTTTGCAGCATTTGGCTGAATCTAAGGAGAAAGTACAGCTCCGTACGCCGCAGAACTCAACCTGGTCACATGATCAGGAAACTGGCTTCCACTTTCACTGGCAGGCCCATGCCATCACACTACCATCGTCATGTTTAACAGATGATGTTTTTTGCTTTAGATCTTGTTTAGGTCAGGGTTTTTTTTTTCCTGCAATCAGAGCCCTGATCAGTGTGGGATGGAGCTGCCCGACCATCGCTGCATTGTGGTAGGAATAGCTAATCTGTATGAAGTGATAAATGGCCTTGAACTCTATACCTGTTTGGAACATGGCCAATTACTGGTCAATTGAACTAACTATAGATATATATATATATATATTAGGGGTGCAACGATACTCGTATCGATATTGAACCATTTGATACAGTGCTTTCGGTTCGGTATGCATATGTATCGAACAATACAAAATTTTTAATTTATTTTATCAACTTTTCTTCTGACAATGCTGTCTGTGTTGAGTGCTCAGTGGATCTGCGTTTGACTACTCCACCTAGGCTGCACTGTTGAGTGCAGATCCACTGAGCGCAGCGCAAGCTAGCAAGACAGAAGCTAAGCTCGCTGCAACATGGCAAATTGAACCTCCCCCACCCTCATTCAGATCTGGCGTTTGGAACTATTTTGGTTTTCATGTGAAGTATGACCCTGATACTTCGCGTCATGCATCATGCGTCATGTGTCATGCACAAAAGTAAAACAGTATGTTGGATGTGCCACGCAATGCTCAATTACATTGGTGGGAACTACACGGAAAAAAAGGGATTGGCCAGCTCTTGGATTTACGTAAGCATCTTGCGTGTATTTAACACAAGTGCCTCATGCTTTAAAGTTAAGTGTAACTATATAGTGTAGAAACTACATTATATGCAGAGAGGCTAGATTAAATTGTTCATATCATGTTCGACTGAAGTAAGTCGACACTGCACGGGATTTCAGTCTCACACGCTTCGGATCGTGGTTTCAGGAAGGCATCCATCTCAGTCAAGTCGAGCAGCCGCCTCTACTTTTTTTGGTATACCGAAAAAAGTAAATTGGGTGGCTGTTACATTTACAAAAGTCTAACTTGTAATTTGAACACAATAATTTAATGTTTCTATGAACACAATTAAATCATGAAGGATCTGTATGAAATTCAACAACTTAATTTATTCTTGTTGAGATAGTAAGACCGGTTAGTTGCTGGACTCATGAAATTCACAAGATCGCAGGAGATGTCAAACTGCAGGAAAATCACTGGAGTTATAAGAGGCAGACAACTACACACACACCACGTATATGCTATTGCTATTCATTGTGGTTTAACCTGTCAAGGACGAAAACGCACAAAAAATTCTGCATCAAGCCTTAAAATCATAGCTTTCCTACTTTGGTTAAGTCTGGATTGGTGGCGTGGTGGTTAGTGCTGTTGCTTCATAGTAAGCAGGTCCTGGGTTCAAATCCACAATCTGGCTAGTTTGCACTGGGTTCTCTCTGGGCATTCTGGTTTTTTCCCACAGTTAAAAGTCATGCAGTTGTTAGAGTTAGGTTAATTGGTGATTCTAAATTACAATGTAAGTGCAAATGGTTGTTTGTGATAGACTTGTGAGCTGTAACCTATCACTTCAGGGTTATTTCCCAGCCCCCCTGTAACCAGGATAAAGACAGGAGGATCGTAGGTGTTGTAGATCCATTCAATTTTTATGGTAACCAGACTCGTTAACGGAGATTCGCAGCGTTATGGTGTTAAAGTCATTTTAACAAGATTAACGCTGACAGCACTAGTGGGAACACAACGAATATGACTGCACATTTACACCGACATCATCCTAGTGCAAAGACAAGTGGAAGCAGACAAAAACAACAAGCATGCATGCTACAAACTTTACCCGAGTCATTTAGACAGCCGTTAGCACATGATTCTCCTTATGGGGACCTGATATGTTTAATATGCTGCTGAGAATATACCCCAGAAGAAGCGTATAGTATAGCTTTTATTTTGGAAAGAGCCATTTCTCTGTAATAAATTCTCTTTTCCAAAGATGAGTGATTTCTCGATCAGATAGATTTATTATTTTATCCCTTTGTTGTTTCAGCAACATTAAATTTAAAAACTGTACGTTTGAGTCAAAATATATATTTCTAATTTTAATAAATGACAAATTTAAAAAGCATGAACATTTTTTTGTATCGAAAAAATATTGAACCGTGACACCAAAAGTATCGAACCGAACCGAACCGAACCGTGAATTTTGTGTATCGTTGCACCCCCAATATATATCTATATATCTATATATCTTTATATATGTGTGTATATATGTATATGTATATATATATATGTGTGTATGTATATATCTGTATGTATATACATGTATATATACACACACACACATATCACACACTCAGGCTCCCTAGTCAAGCTTACTTCTGATTAGCTGATTACCCATTAAGCTGCAGTCAGGCGCCCAAGCCCTTTACCACGTTTCAGTGAGCCAATTCTCTCCTTCTTCCAACTTATTCATACTTACCCCTTCCCATCATTCTTGTACAATTGATCTTGATTTCAATTGTTCAAAGAATTTTTACAGTACTGTGCCGGCTCTTTAGATGTTAGCTTGCGAAGTGTACTTACCTGTACCCAGTGGTTGAACCTTGTTGTAAACCTTCTAAGTTTGTATGCTTGTGTATCCTGGATTGCAGACCAAGCTACATGCTATGACATGCCTGCATCCTCATGCTTTTCGATTGATTGAATGTTGTAACGGGGGTTTTCTAAACCAAGGAAATAATTTTTCATTGTAGCTGTCTTCTGTCTTCTTCCAAGCTCTTTAGTCACTGAGTGGAAAGGCCAGCTCAGTGACACTTCTTTTTAATTCCATCTAGTTAATGCAATACTTTTGTTAAGCCTGTTATATGAATGCAAAGAGTCTGCCCTTCAATCATATCTTAATTATTGGATTCAAAATCCGCTGTAGTGGAGTACAGAGGAAATTTTAAAAAGAAAAATTAAGAAGAACCTATGAATACTTGTAGATGCACAGCAGTACCTAGTGCATAGCTTATATAGGACAGTCATTTAAGCACAAATGTCAGTGGTCTTGTGGCTCATCTGTCATGCACTGGTAACTAGGGGATTTAGCAATGTGTTCAAGAGCCCATTCAGAAGTCACACACTAATTGCATCTAGGCCTATTAATCAGCCTTTTTACCTCCTGGCAAACTGGCTGAGTGTCAATCTAACAAAACAGCATCAATCCGAATGAAATTAAAGCCTCCCGGAAAACCTAATTAGTATTAGTTAAGGTTAGGTAACCGTGTGTTTGAGCCCTATTACACAAGATTTCATCACTGCACAGTGATCACAGCAAGTCCAGGAAAGGACAGTCATATCTGACCCACCTTCTGCTTAGTCTGGCCTTAGCCGGCCTCACCTTCACACCAGTGGAGGCTGACCAAACAGGTGGTCTGAGACTGTGTGTGAAGCTCCAGAGAATATGTAGTAAACGTTCTAAAAGAGGTTTAATCTGCAGTGTGCTGCTTTCAAACTGCACTGTTGTTTTACTCCTGCTGCAAAATCAACCCATTTCTAAATGAAGAAGTGTGGTAAGAGTAGAAACATTTAAATATTTTTAAAAAAATCATAAAATATTAGTCTTTGAAAAAATTCTCATCAATTTTCAATACCTATAATTTAAGCCACATAAAGAATGAATTCAGCACAAGCTCCTCTTAAGTGCTGAGTCAACCTAGTAGTTCAGCTTCACTCTTCTTGAAAATAAAATGTGTATTAATGTGGGATTTACTAATGACATTTCAGTTTTTAAGATTTTATTTTATTTTATTTATTTATTTATTTTTTGCTGATATTAAGTGCTCAATGGTGTAGACGCTGACGGAGGAGAGGCAAAAAATGATGGAAACATAAATCAGAATTAAATTTGGGTCACATTAACTCAAATGACAGCTAGCTGAAGCTTTCAGTTATTTAAAAAAAGCCAGCAGATGAGTGCTGGAAGGAGCTAAATGATCTGTGCACATACTGCAGGTGCACTGCTAAATAACAACCCTGCTCGGTAATTGAGGTTATGAAAGGAAATATTCTCAGCTATTAACAGAGGAGACTAATAACAAAAAAACCCACGGATGATCTGATATCGTCGTGTTGGTGTTGTTCCTGGAACAACATAGTAAATGTTGTTCCAGGATCAACATTGCAAATGACCAATCACATTGTTATGACGTTATTCTTTGGCGCGCCAAGCCATTGGTTGAATTTATGAAATTCCAATGTTGCAAGGACAATATCAATTCTGCTTAGCGTTTATTAAAGGGTTAGGGTCAGGGTCAGGGTTCGTTGATCGGCGGACAGAGGCGGTTTCTTGCAGCTTAAGTACAGTTTTTTGTTTTACGGCAGTTTTTCCCAAAGTCGCAAAAGTATGACGTCACAACAATGTGATTGGTCACTTGCAATGCTGATCCTGGAACAACATTTACTATGTTGATCTGGGAACAACACCAACACGACAATATCAGATCGTGCAAAAACTACACAGATGAAATTGGTAAAATAAGCACAATAAACACTAGTATATGCTCATATAGCTTGCACTGTTGCCATGTTTGCAATGGTGAATGAGTTCCTTCAAAGCCTGCTGGATAAGTGTGGCAGTGATTTTGCTGTCACTGTCAACAAATCCCCTGAAAATACTAAAATCAACAGTAACTATAAGGAATGGTCTGTTTAGCTGAACTCTGATATAAATTACATTCTGTGCTGCAGAGCTCAGTCTTCATATATGCACACACACACACACACACACACACGGTTTAACTGTGGAGATCAGCTGAATACAATGAGGTCATTGTTTGAGATGATAAGTGGGCTGTGGCCATCAGAAGATGGGTACAATGTGGTCATACATAGTAAGATAGACAAGGTCAGCAACAATACTCAGGGAGGTAATGGTGTGTAAATGATTCTCAATGTGCCCCAGAAGCTATCTGAACCTCAGTGGGTCATCTGAGTTGCCCACTGAGTTGCTGCCATTTGATTGCTGATTAGGTATTTGCATTATTGAGCAGTTAAAAATGTACATCTAATGAAGTGGCTGGTGAGTGTGCTTTAAACTAAGCACATTCATTACAAAGAGCATACTATCACTTATTTTAAGCCATTCTCAAATACATCATTGCAGTTCTGTAAAGGTTCTTATTTTGAAGAAAATGTGCTAAAAGCTTCAGTCTTTTGTTGAAAGAAAAATATAAGTTAGAGACCCATATTTAAAGTCCATGAACCAAAAATGGTAAATGGTCTGTATTTGTATAGCACTTTAGTTTGTCCCCAAGGACCCCAAAGCACTTTACACTACATTCAGTCATTCACCCATTCACACACTGGTGATGGCAAGCTACATTGTAGCCACAGCTGCCCTGGGGCACACTGACAGAGGCAAGGCTATAGGCTTTAACAGCATTAGGCAACAGGTGAAGTGTCTTGCCCAAGGACACAACGACCGAGACTGTTGGAGCCGGGGCTCAAACCGGCAACCTTCCGATTACAAGACGAATTGCCAACTCTTGAGCCACGATTTCACACAGATGTTTGCACATAGATATTTCTGGTCAGAGTCTGACATTAGAAAGCCATTTAAGCAAAACGGAAAGCCTTGTTTATGGCTCAAATCAAATCTGACAGCAAGCTATGCACATACACGCATGTCCAGAAGCCAGTTATTTTCCCTGACACAAGTGTGATGAATTATAACCTATGGTCTTGGCCAATGGTGTTATCCTCAAAGTCCATTTTTACGAGTCATTTTAAGTGCTTCCTGTATATAATGTTGCTATTATAGCACAAAAGCTCAAATTTAGTAGATTACATATTAGATCGAGGCTTCATAACTTCCATTCAAACAGAAGAAGTAGGCGTCTGTGAGATTATTCACTGTTACGCTGTTAAACACAGAGCCAGTCAGTGCTCCTTTCAGCAAAAGAACTTTTGTAATCCCACATTTTCTGACTAGAATTGTTCCAGACCTCCATCTTTTGTGCTTTTACAGCTACAAAAGATTAGACTCAGCCCAACCCCTTTCCTTTCATCTAACCTCCTCTCAATCAGGCCCCCCAGTTCTGTTCCTCACCCTTCTGTCAACATCTATCAGCATCCCTTCAGTCAGCTGCTGCACTCTCTCCTCAGCAAGTTGTTTCTGAACATGCTGATCCAAGAACAGGTAATGAGGCAAAAGCGAACAATGGGTCACTATGGTGATTGAGCTGCGGGTGGTGAAAAGCCTCCCGTTTTCTAACAACGTGTTCCTCTGATTGACCTGTGGGCAGTCTGTTATAATCTCTGAAAGCTTTGGCTCACCTCACGGCTCAACTGGCACAGCAATATGCTTTCTCTTTCTCTGTCCCTCCTACTAATCCCTCTCTTTTTACCCCCCTACATTCACTTGTCCTAATCGCTGCCTCTCCGAACCCGACTTTTTCCCTCCCTCACCCCCCTCCTATACTTCCATTCAGTTCATCCCTGCAATTCAATTTCATTTGCTATATTAGCACGGGGCAGGAAATCCTTATCTTGCCATAACATGTATATAGGAAATAAATTAAAAGAACATGAAACAACAAGGCCATAAATATGAATAAGGATTAAAGTTGGTAAGCTGTCAAATTTACTCAGCCAAAGTTGGTTTCGCAACAAGGGATTCATATTCATGAAGCCATATGTGCCACGAGAGCTAAATATCAGTCCCTTGGCTGTAATAAACAACACTGCCTTTTATATTCTGCTTTATCAGATACACAATCAATATGCAAATTATTTTTAGGGAGCTAATTCTGCCAAAAAATACAAAAAAACCCTCAACATGCTGATCTAAGTCTAGTTTTATCCTGGAACGGGCCCCCTGTCTCTCCACACAGAGTGCCAGGCAGGCTTTTAATGCTCTTCACCACCTCCATTCATATCAGTGTACACACAGGCACGGATACACACACACACACACACACACACACATTTGGCTTCTAAATGCCAAATGCCTGCCTAATGAATACAAACACAAATGCACTAACACAAGCCTAATGACATGCAGCCACCTTCTTGTGCATTCCGCTGAAACCCACGTTTACACATTCCCTGACTACAAGCAAGCCAAGGATGCATGTGTCAGACGGTGTGCTTGCCCATATTCACCTCACTGTTAACCTCCTATACTACAGTGTATCGAGAATAATGCTTTTTGACCATTTCTGTTCTTATCTCTGGCTCTTTATCATCCCCCTTTTTACACACTTTACCAATGGCCAAATCGCACCACCTGTGCACTCAGGCCCCGTCCTGCTGTACGTACTGCGTGTCGCTGCCCTGGCCCGACGCCATTGCAGATGGGAGGCACCAGAGAGGAGACGTTACAAGTATGAGCTTTGAAATGGTAAGAAGATCTGTTTATAGTGCAGTGCAGATGAAAGTGAGCTGCAAGGAGATGCACAAGGCCGAGGGGGGGGGGGGGGGGGGGGGGGGGGTTGTGGCAGGATGAGGTATATATGGAAGGAAAGAGAGGATAAGGGAGGCTTGTTTCCGCAGCCCGCACACACCTCAGCTAACCTACTGCCACTTGGCACCTGGAAGGATTAACTAATAATTTCTCTGTTCGTCTCCTCCTTATCTCTCATCCTTGATCACTGCTGTCATATTGCAAAAGGATAAAGAACATGAAAGGTTCAGGTGGAGGTGAAAATGAGATGTATAAAATGCATTGCATGGACATGCAAATCTGAATGTGTAAAGGTCTGTGTTCAGCACAAATCTACATTCCCTGTGTTGCATATGAGCATTAATATGCGTAACAGTGTGTACTCATGTGCATTATGTATCCGTGAAAAGCAAAAAGCAGAACACTGCGGCCCCCTCCTCTTTACTTACACTGCATTGCTATGTTTTTACACTTTTGTCACACTACACTGCCCAGTCTCTCCATGCAGATCACTAAAGCTTCATCTCACTGTGCTGCTTTAGGTAGCCTCAGTCACATGGGCTCTGCTGAAGTATATAACCCTCAGTGAGGTTTAGTGTACATATTGATTTCAGTGAGCCAAAAGCTAAAATATCAGTATCTGTGAAAAAGTTCAAAGTGAGATTTCAAGGTTTCTTAGCTTTACATTTGAACTTTTTTTTTTTGAGATTAAATATTTCATTTGACTCTTTTCTGTGTTCTGTGTGTATAGAGAACATTTCACATGAACAAGTATTTAAGTTCAACTGAATTTAAACTACGTAAATCTTAAGAAACTTTGAATAAATCCCAACTCACCTGGTCCAGACAGCTGTGCAGGGCTGGGCAGGCGCGGTGACATCAAAGCACAGCTCAGAGCAAACACAGAAGGGAAGCTGGGGGGGAAATAACAACATGAGGAAAAAGCCTGAAAGCGAGAATAAGCAAGTTGTGTGTGGAGAAAACATGAATAATGGATAGCAAGTAGAAGTCATGCAGATGAGAACAAATAGACTCCCAATAAGAGGGGCATTAAAATAGACTATGTGACACACAGCACTGATAAAGACTTTTGTGGTGGCTTGCACATACACACGTATATTAATGTGAACCAAACAGAGGAACAATCTCCTGATGTGTTTGACAGTAATGAGGCAGAGGCAGAGTGCTGGTTTTGTGGAGAAAAGCCTGCAAGCAACAGACAGGCAAGCAGAGCATGTCAAATCACCCTTATGTGGGACAAAATCATTATGTCACCACAGTCTAATCTGGCAGCTTCAAACCTCAATTGGTCTTTTGGCAAAACAAGGGTCAGTGGCAGATGGGCAGACGCTGGAACTGTGGAGCTAGCTGCCGGCCACACAAATGCACTGACTGAATCTCTAACCTCATTTACACCAGTTTCTGTTTGGCTCCTGGGGGCGCAACCTAAGTTCCAAGCCCAAGTAAATTTAGGCCAGGCCAGAGGAGACTGTAGCATCAACGCCTGTGGTCACTGGAGGGTCGCTTGCAGCTGTCGCAGCATGCACATCAAGCGTTAAAAGTGCACATTTGCTGCAGGACTCAAGACTGTTGAAAGAATGGGAGAGTGAAACAAAAAAGCAGGGAGTGCTGCGTCTGTACAGTTACTTTCCTGCAGAGACAGAAATGCAGGCAGAGATAACAACCTGGGGGGAAAGGCCTGTGCTGGAAGAAGAGCCTTTTATTTGGTCCCTTTAATTAAGATGTCATAATTATGTCTGTATTTTGGCAATAAATTAAACAACTGTTCAAAGACTAAAACGCTTTCCCCTTCCTTGTGAATATGAATGAAGATGACGGTGACAGGACAAAAACGTCTGCAGCCAAGCGGCAAAAAGTCATCAAATGTTTAATTTTCGCAACACGACAACTGCTCCATAAAAAAGACGCATTATCACTACTATTACTCTTATTATTAATACTTGTCTACTGTAAATCTGAGACTTAAGTAGGCTGATTTTATTTAAATACATTTTTTAAAAAAGACCCTTAATAACATCAAGTCATCATTTTAAAAAGAGACATTTTCTTTTAGTTCCTTTCTATTAAGGTAATCACACCTTTTTATATGCTAGTCAGAATGAACAAATGTCTAATTTACCAGCAAAATGCATTGCTAACTGAAATCAATAGATGTGTTAAGATGTGGGCCTGCATGACTGAACCCAATTCTCAGTGTTAAAGAACTTTTGAATTATAGAAAAGGCAAAAATCATTTCAAGATGTAAGTTGCACAGAATTCTTTTTCTATTCAAAGTTGACAAAGCTGACAAAGTTCCAAGAGAGTGTGTTATTGAAATCTTAATTGTATGGACAATAAGCCTTCAAGAATTTTAAAAAAGTGGTCTCGTTTGCAGCTATTTGCAAACTTTTTGGCACATGAGGGGTGCATACCGAAATATCTAGTTACACAGAAACTGCTGCTTTTTGCTGTCTGGCAGAAGAAACTGAAACACCCACATACTTACCTCAGTGAGGCTGAGCCAAGGCTTCTATAAGGGACAACAGATTTATTTTTGTCTAGTTCAACAGTGCAGTGCTTTCTGATTAATAATGATACAGATATTTTATTAGTATGTTTACCCTCAAATGCCAGGAACTGTTGGAATGCAACAGTGCATTTTCTCACTTGTGTACTTAAGTACAATTAAGATGCACTTTACTTAATTGATGCAGCCCTACTTTGTGCTACTTTACATTCTTAATTCACTAATCTTCATAATTTTGTACTTTTTGTATACAAAGCACATAACAAGCTCATAAAATATGATGCATTATTCTTTTGTTCATTTTTTATGTTCATTTATATATCCGTATTAAATGCTGTTAAAAAAACAGAACGCATCTAAAATGCACATAACACAAACCATTTACAAACAGGGGTGGAAATCGACAACCACTTTCAGTTAAGACTTCCAAATTGTCAAATCCTCTGGCTTTGTACTTCTCTAACTTTATCTGTCCCTTTCATCAGTGCTGGCATGTCTTACCGACAGTTGCACATTACAAAACAATGACATCAAATGCATGACGGTTAAGCTTTTACACACTTGAGCCGTGAGTTTTTGATTATGTTTGGAAACCGTGTTCAGGGATAATAAAACAGCTGTGCTGACAAACTGATCAGAATTATGGAATTTGGCTGTAAGCCTGTTCTTGTTTGCAGCGGCGATAGACAAGTTGATAATGTGGATGAAGTCAGACAGGAGTCTCAGTGTTTACAGACAACATTGTGATCTGCAGCGAGAGTAGGGAGCACGTAGAAGAGAAGCTTGAGAGGTGGAGATATGCTCTGGAGAGAAGGGGAATGAAACTCAATAGAAGCAAGAAAGAATACATGTGTGTGAATGAGAAGGAGACAGGTGTAACTGTGAAGATGCAAGGAGTAGATGTAGTGAAGCTAGATGAGTTTAAATACCTGGGGTGCATCCATCCAAAGCAAGAGAGGTGAAGAAGAAAGTGTAAGCGTGGTGGAGTGGATGGAGGTGAGTCTTAAGAGTGATATGTGACAGAGGGATAACAGCAAGAGTGAAAGGGAATGTTTACAACACGGTAGGGAGACTTCCTATGGTGTATGATTTGGAGACGGTGGTGCTGACAAAAAGACATGTGGCAGATGTTAACATTTTTGTTGGGAGTGACCAAAAATCAGTACATCAGCGTGACATCTCAGGCTAATAGCTTTAGAAACAAAGAAAGAGGAAGACCGCAGAGAAGGCTGTAAAGGATGCAGTGAACAAGGACATGGAGAGGGTTGGTGTGATACAGGAGGATGACAGGGATAGGGTGGTGTGGAGACAGATGATACATTGTGGCAACTCATAAAGGAAACAGCAAAAGAAGAAGATGAAGAAGGGAAGAGGGTAAAGAATTTATTGGCAGTGTTACACTATATTGCTCAAAAGTATTCGCTCATCCAGTCAAATCATTAAATTCAGGTGTTCCAATCACTTCCATGGCCACAGGTGTATAAAACCAAGCACATAGGCATGGAATGGGTCGGTCTCAGGAGCTCAGTGAATTCCAGTGTGGTACTGTGATCGGATGACAGCTGTGCAACAAGTCCAGTCATAAAATTTCCTCTTTACTAAATATTCTAAGTCAACTGTTAATTGTATTGTAACAAAGTGGAAGTGATTGAAAAAACAGCCACAAAGTGACAGGCCAAGTAAAATGACAGAGCAGGATCAATGGATGCTGAAGCACATAGTGCGCAGAGGTCACCAACTTTCTGCAGGGTCAATCACTACACACCTCCACACTTCAGATTAGCTCAAGAACAGCGCTTCATGGATTGGGTTTCCATGGCCGAGCAGCTGCATCCAAGCCTTACATTGCCAAGAGCAATGCAAGGTGTCAGATGCAGTGGTGTAAAGCATGCAGGGGAGACGTGTTCTCTGGAGTGATTTATTATGCTTCTCCATAGGGCAATCAGATGGATGGGTCTGGGTTTGGCAGTTGCCAAAGAACCTATTTGTCTGACTGCATTTTGCAAAGTGTAAAGTTTGGTGGGTTTTTTTCAGTGTTTGTTCTCTGTCCCGTAGTTCCAGTAAAAAAAACTCTTAAAGCTTCAGCACACCAAGACATTTTGGACAATTTCATTATCCCAACTTTGTACGAACAATTTGAGAATGGACCCGTCCTGTTTCACCATGACTGTGCACAAAGCAAGTCCTGACCTCAACCCAGCAGAACACCGTTGGGATGAATTAGAGCAGAAACTGTGAGCCAGGCCTTCTCATCCAACATAAGTGTCTGACCTCACAAATGTGCTTCTAAAACAATGGTCAAACGTTCCCACAAACACACTCCTGAACCTTGCGGAAAGCCTTCCCAGAAGAATTGAAGCTGTTATAGCTGCAAAAGGATGGGCTGCCGTCATATAAAACCCTATGGATGAAAAATGGGATGCCATTCAAGTTCAGATTTGAGCATTCTAGTGTATCAGCTCCATCTATACAATAAAAATAAAAACCAAAGTAAAAACCCACAAGCATCATGTTGCTCATGATAATGAAAAACTGAAAGATCTGCTACGTTATAGTACATAAACTAGGTGAATTTTGCTCAACCACAGTTACAGCAAAAGGGTTCACACAATGAAGCATTTGTTATAATAGTCCAATGTGCTAATAATATCATTTTCAAAGGGAGACAATTTTCTATATTGTTGCAGATAGCTGATTATTTTTTCACTGTTGTTAGATACATTGTTATTATCAAAGTATAGATTAGAGGTGCAAACAAAGGCAATACTTTGAGCGGTTTTAATAAATACTCCTTTCAACAGCTTTCTTTAGAGGCTCTATTTTGTTCCTTACTGCATTCAGCTGCAATAATAGGAAGAATTGTCAGTGCCAGTTCTTTTGTAAGGATCACATTCAGTCAATAATCACAAATACAACACTGATCTAGTCTAAAGAGACACATCCCTGCCAAAATTACCTGCTACAACTCTATCAAACACAGGGCACTACATTGTGGAATGACCTACAGTGCCGGGTTTTACCATTATGTCTCCTGCTTTATTTGTATTTTGATGTGGAGATGAGATTGGACAACTTACAGTGGTACAGATATTCTAATCTTTACTGTAATTTTGATGTATTATAAAGTCTACACCCACAGTTTTAGTGGTTATTTGTACACTTCTCTGTAAAGAGACTTCCCAGATAATACTGTATAGTGTTAAAAAATGTGTATTTATACTCCATATCAGCATGATAATTATAGCAGTCCGTGATGACTAATTGGTGCTAAAGGAGACTATAATGGGATTTTTTAGGAGTGTATATAATGTTCTGAACTTATTTGCATACAAAAAGGCCCTGGTGGATTTTTAAAGTGCTGTGATCCGACTGTGGCTTTCTTTGAGGGACTGCTAAGTAAACAATAGCTTTTTGTATCAAATGATTATCTGCGGCACTTGAAATTCTTCTGCAGTCACACAGGTTGCTCCAGTCAGTGGCATTTATAGTACTCACGCCCGTATGATGAAACCAAGCATTATACAGTCAACTACCCCTCCTTATCAGCTGGTTTACAATCTTTCCCACACCCCACAAAACACGAGGAAAACAACATTACATAACGCTGAAGTTGGAGCTAGAGATCTAACTGTCGATTGAGGGGGTGGTAGGGGATCCTCAATATTTAACACACCTCATCCTACATTCACTTTGACTCGGGCCGAGGAATAACCTTCTGATCTCGTCCATCAAAGGTTACTCAGCCAGTCACCTCACATCTCCCTTTATACCCGAGTCTAATCGGCACTGATTGGCTTATGAAAACCCTAATCACTGAAAATTACTTTGAGTGTGATGCCGGTATGTGTGAGTTCTGAATAACTTTAAAATGACAAGTGACTGCAGGAGGGTTTTTCTGTGCCTACTTGATTTTAAGTAGCTGTGCACAGTCACTCTATATGGATGTGGTTTTGAAATCTAATGAGACAGAGCAGAAAGCTCTCCTCCACAAAGACGGGGACAGCCAAATCCCTGATGAAAAAACATTACAATGTTCCTGTTGCAAACCTCACAAGCACGGCCTATATACTGTGTATGACACCTCAATCTGGACTTTAGTTGTTCTTGAAGGCATCTTTATCCATACGCCAACTATACTATGTCTGTGTAAACTGATATGGAGTTAGTGACCTCATTCTTTTTAACAGTTTTAGTGCCTCACATTAGCCTTGTCAACTCAGTGGAGAGGACTCGTATAAAGGTTTGGACCCAGGCAATCTCATTCCAAGTCTGATATTGCTAAAGGACAACCGCTAATGCATCCAACTAACTCGGCTGTAAACTCATCATTTTATCTGAAGGTATTATGTAATATACTTCATATTTCATCTGTCTCATACCGTTGTCTGCTATTAAAGAGTTATTTCAGTGACTAAATCATGGTTAACATTTTCACCTGCATGGCTCAGTGGATAGCAAATTTAGCTTGTAAACCACTGTGACTCAGATGTGTTCTTTTCTCTTTAGCAAACAATCATGGACCCCAGAGGATGGGAAACCTCATGATGTTTTATCTTAACACCACTTTGTGTTTGACCTTTGTAGTTTTTGGTTAATTGCTGTAAAATTTTGGGGAGATATCCACGGATCCCAGTGGATCTCAATGGCTTTGATCCTTCTCGGTCTGGATCATAGTTTCTACTTAATCAGTGAAACACAGCAACAAACATGGGAAGGGTGAGCAGATAGTCATGGTTCCCAGAAAATCCAGAAAATGCATCCTAATAACTCTGGTAATTGGCTGGCAGCAACACAGTGCATTTAGGCATGCAGACACGGCATGTGACCTGCTAAAGATCACACTGAGCATCAGCATGGGACATAAAGGTGATTTAAGTGACTCGAACGTGGCTGGTCTCAGTAATTCAGAAACTGCTGATCTACTGGGATTTTCCCACACAAGCATTTCTAGAGAGAATGAGAATGACCTGAAACAGAGAAAAAGATCCAGTGAGCACCGGTTCTCTCACCGGTGAAAATACCTTGTCAATATCAAATGTCAGCAGGGAATGTCCAGAGTAGTTTGAGCTGATAGGCAGGTAAAAGTCACTCAAAAAGAATTTTACAGCCAAGGTTTGCAGACGAGCATCCCCAATGAGACATGGAATCGTGAAGCAGATGGGCTACAGCAGCAAAAGACCATGCCGAGTAGCAAAGTGTAGTTCAGTTGAGGTGAAAGACAAAAAGCAAGCTGTGCTGACTGCAAACTGATGCAAAAACTAAATGACAAAAAAAAAGAAAAGAAAGGGACAAATCTTGAAGAGATACAATAAAACTAGCTGAAAAATGGATACCTGAAACGCTTGGCATGGGTTGAATAAAGACAATCGGGCACTGAACCAAAGAGAAACAGGGGAGGTGACTGATGACTAAACAAAGGCAATACTAATTGGGGTGGGGAAAGTAATCAAAAGGCAGACAAAGAAAGTAAGTATGAAAACAGGGGCACAAGAAGAAGGGAACAGAGCAATCTGGGAAATGACAAACAGAGAGACACAGATAAGAAAACAGGAGGCGAGTGGAAAGAGAAAACATAAGGGAAGAGAACTAGGAAATAAAGCATGATCCTAGATCAACTAGAACCCAAAACCAGGACACACTTAATGTGAATAAGTTTTTTTTACTTTCACTCCACACAGAAGGCTTTTTGACTTCATATACTGCAGATAATGAAACACGCTGACTTGATGAGTGTCTGTGTCCTAGCAGTGACCGCATTTTATCGGTGCTCCCAAATAGACTTTGCCAGTTTATAGTCACACAAATCTCAATTATACTTGTAACACTAATTCTTATAATACTGTTATTCAGACCCTGCTGCCATACCCATTCTAATTGAACCCTCCCTCAATTCCCCCCTTTCCGGTGTTGATGTGCTACTAAAATTTCCCGCGGAAAAACGGTAACACTCTTAAATAAAAGGGGGCAAACACACTAAATGACAGGACAGGAGGCGCCTGAAACAGATGGCTGTTCCCTCTACATAAATAAATTGAACATAAATTCAATTCATTTCTCCCTGGTGTGTGTGTGTGTGTGTGTGAGAGAGAGAGAGAGAGAGAGAGAGAAAGAGAGAGAGAGACTTAGAGAGCTTATAAGCAGGAGGAGACTTTTTCTTTTCGTGCACAGTCGCACTGAATTAAATCAAATTGAACGTTTCTTTATCACATCACGACCAATGAGGCTAATTCCAAATGATTTTCTGTTTAAGAATTGGCAGTAATGTCTATTGTAAGCTATACAATACTGGGATACTGGTTTCCTACTTGTCACTCCAACATATTAGAACTGAACAGTGATTGATAGAGCGAGGAGAATAGGAGAGAGAGAGAGAGAGAGAGAGAGAGAGAGAGAGAGAGGTGGTTAAGCCTATCCGGAGGAAGAAGCAACTAGCAAAGAAGCCTCAGCAGTTACACTTGCCAAAACGGTTCCATTTAGCCAGCAGGCTACACTTGCAGCATTCACCGTTTAAATGTGAATGAACAATTTTGCATACGTGTTCGAGCCACAGTCGCTCCGCGTCTCTTCCTGTCTGCGCTGTGCTGGAGAGGCAGCTGGGAATAGGATTTTCTTTAACATAACTTAACGGCGGCAGCAGTTGTTGGACCGGCGTTTTTCTTTTTTTCTTTTTTTTCCCGGCGCCTCCTCGCAGCGGATTTACAAAGCCTCTCCGGAACCCGCAATGAAATTCAGCACCCTGGACAGAGACTAAGCGTTTCAGCACCCGGGACAGCGATTCACCGTCCAGTGGAGGTAAGCCAGCAGGAGTTAGCAGAAGCCCTTCTGCCTTGTATCTTCACGGTGGTGACGGGAAAGAGCAGGTTAAAAGGAGACCAAATGACTCCTGAACGTGCTATCACTTGTCTCAGCGCTGCTTCAGAGCGGGATGTGCACACATGCCAGACATTGAAACGGTGATGCTGAGAGGTTGAAATCACAGAAAGCACAGTTTCCTCGCTAGTAAGTTTAAAAAAAGATTGGTAGGTGTAAAGCTTTCCCAGTTCTGCCACTTTCTCTCGTTCTTGTTCAGACTCTTTTTGGGGGGCTTATTTTAGGCGCTCCTTTAAAGGAATTCGTGCTATGTGTGTGTGTGTGGGGGGGGGGGCTAAAGTAATTGCCAAGCATTACTTGTTTCTACAGCTATTTGAATGATTAGATTTGTCGCCATGGTTCGATAAGCAGGGGGCTTCCGTCTCCCCCCCCCCGTTCCGTTTAAGGCAGCTGTTTATTTTGAAGAGTCAGCGCGTGCCCGGGCGGCAGCGGCAGCAGCTCGTGCCTCCGGTCTGCGCGGAAAATCAGTCCATCCGTGTTCAGAGGCCCCCACCAGCCTCCGCACCCAACACACACACATACATAGACGTTCACACCGCCCCCACAGCACGCGACTGTTAATCCTCACGACCCCTGTGCTTTCCCACCTCATCGATATTTTAGCCTTTCTATTTGATAATGGGCGCAAGAAAGAAAGGCGCTCCTCCCTTTTAGCACACACGCATTTACTTCAATATTTCTTTCTTTTTCGGAGAGACCAAGCCTCGGTTTCAATTTCTTCCCTCATTTCTGAGTTTTTAAAGCCACCAGCCGTGGCTTTAACCCGATGACTCCAAAGGTTAATCTTGCTGGTGTAACCACCGTGAAGCTTCAGATGATTAAAGTGTGTGTTAAGCCGTATAGTTATAGGTGTGTGATAACCAGTTTCGTTAGCTACCAGTCAGAACTATAGTTTGGTAATTATTGGAGTGTATATAAGAGGACAAAATCAGTCCATGAGCTCAAAATGTAAACCTTTGAAGTTTGAATACATGCTGTTTTCCTGTTATTGTATGTCATATAACAGTAAGATGTTATTTGGGGGGTGGACTGTGTGTGGAGCTGAGACTAAAAGGCCTTTTTCATAAACTTTCTTATGCCTCATAGATTAAAACAATAAGCATATTAATCATTACCCCACTCATGAATAAAACCCACAGGCCTTTAAAAAATGTGTCAAGTGATAGCAAATATTGTCACGTTAAAGGTTTTCTCTTCTTTTTAATACCCATTTAATCTAAGCAGCACATTAGCCATTGCTGGGATTAACCACGTGACCTTTTGGTTTCCAGACTGGTGCTTAAACTTGATGTGACCACCCAGCTTGTTCACTCCATGCATTGCTTGATCTGTCGGCAGCAGCTCTTTTGCACGAAGAAATTAGCTTTCAAAATGTAAAAGAAGAAAAATGCCAGTGTCAGGGCTGCTTTGAATAAGAGGTGACCCCTGTGGTTTTTGGTGGCTTTTTTTTTTTTTTTTTTTGCCTGCGGCACTCCAACAGGCTCTGATAGCCCTTCAGACACACTCTCACACACATGCATACGCTCTGACTGTGTGTAAACTCACAGTGATGTAAGCCTCAGTTTTTAAAGCCTTGATTTTAATGATGTTCATTAGGATTTTGATTACACTGAATGTGTGATAACTCTCGGCACTGCGTTAAGTGTGTCTGATATGTCGGCTCAGACTCTGAGTGACAAGAATTAAGTGGGAGGAAGCAAGAAGTGTGAATCACAGCGGAGATGTTGCCACGGGGCTCCACTCCCGTGTCCTTGAAAGAAAGAAAGCATATATTGATATGCCGGTGTTGCCTCTGGGTTATTAAGCTCTGGGCACCACTGTATAGAAATTGCTGCTCTATATCATTGGGATGATGAACTAAATGCAAATTAATCTTTCATGCTCAATTTATTATCCAATAAACAGACCATGAATTTGAATTTTAATAGTGGCCCTACAGAGGGCACACCCCAGAATTGCCTTTTACCTCTCTGTAAACTGCATTTATTTTGTTGAAAATTGCAGTGGCTGCAGTGAACATGAGATGCTCTGAGTTCAGGGCAGTTGTCCTGAGGCATTTCATTTTCTTGTACCATGAAAGCAGTGCCAGTTTAACATTCATTTGCCACCTAGAGGGTTACTTCTCAACTGGGGTTGTTCACACTGTCTCAAACCATGCCTCATTGAGAAACATGGCACGGCACAACCACAGCCTTAGGGTCAGCAGTTGGGAGTCCACACTGGCATCCACAACACAGCTTGTTGATGGGCTTTGCTTTAGATTTTTCTTCTTTTTTTTCTTTTTTTGCATTACATAGATTGCAGAACCGCATTGCTTTTCATGAGTATGCATTTTACATGCTCATTGCACAGTGGATCATGTTTCTGCATGCCCGGAATTCCATTTGTGGAGTCTCTTAAAATTCAGGCCTTTGCTAGAAATGCAATTAGATCCCATATTGCTATAAATACACGATGGGCCGATCTGAAGGCCACCGAACAGGCAGAGGCAGTGAACACCCACTCACCCTCCTCACTCCACATCACTCCCCCTTCCTAATCGAAATCCTCTCCCCCTCACCCCGCCACATGGTGAGTTGTGGGCAATTTGAATGGTCAGCAGAAGACAGTCAGGAAGCAATGGCTGTCACACAGAATACTGGGCCACAGTGAGCCTCATCAGTATAAAATCTGCGTGTCCGCAGAAGTGTGGTTATTCCCTCCTAGGTGTGTTTCTTTACGTCTTATTGCAAAGATAGAAACTGGATTCATGAGAGTGCTCTGTCTTTCCTGTGCTAGGCTCTACTGGGCAAAGCGTGCTACACTAAACTGTGTGGTTCTGTGTTGTGTCTTGCTTTGCTGTGCTCAGTGTCATTAGCCGAAACACAGCTGCTATTGCATCTGATGCAGTGAGAACACAGCTCGTCTCACCGGTTCCCTGCCACTGGATTTGCACTCCAGTATCGCTATGCTTCGGAGGGCTATAATCTCACTGACATAATGGCACCCACTCCAATCAATAGCCAAATGGCACAGCGAATCGATAGCTACAATACTGTACAATAACGTGGCCTGGGAGAGACAGAGGGGAAAAGCAGCATGCAGCCATCGTGTTTAACTCTGAAAAACCCTTTGAATATATACTCCTTAATTATGGATCAAAAATACCAGCCTTGTTAACGATCCATGCATTATGGATTGCTGCATGATCTACACTAATATAAGCACAGCAGTTGGAAAAATACTGGCACCACTTTCCAGGCTTGCTTTCCTCACTCTCTAATCACCACATCCCACACACAAACACACACAAACAGCACAAAACTGGAGCCTGAACTACTGTAAAATATAAAAGTTTGCATAGTGCACAGAGGAAAATCCTGAGTAAATATTCATCATTTGTCATACTTGGAAGTTCTTTTTTTCAGATTTTCTTGAAAACACAAACCAGTGGGTGTCAATATTAAGCAAGGGGAAAGCGTTCACACATTTAGCCTTTTCAATTAACAGTTGTTGGTTTTCCCTGAGGACCCATAAAATTCATTTGGTTTTTAAGTATTAGTCAAGCTTAAAGAACTGTGCGATGGGGGGAGTATGGAGTATATTCAGAGTTTTATCTGATAGAAACCGGCTAGTATTTCACACTGTAGAAAAGGCGCCTTTAAATGATCCAGTTTTAAACGTTTTGTCTGCACCGTTCTCAGAGATAATGTTATGCACAGAGAAAAAGACCAAGACGGCTCTGGGAAGAATACAAATTGCAAAGGTAACTAGGTAAGGGTCACAGCTAGAGCTAAATAACGGCTGTTATTCCAGCAGAGAAGCAAATTGCCCTGAATGGAAGATAAGAAGTTTATCTTTCTGTCTGTTCCACACTTTAACACTGCTAGAACCAAGATATGATTAGATCCAGCCTTTAAAAAAATCACTGCCACCCTAAATGGCACTTTCTCTGTTAGAGGGCAATTTGGCAATCTGCTCAGCATCTCATAAAGCAGCTACACTGGACGTTTATAAATCAAAGACTTCAAATCTCAGAGTGTGGCTGGAGGAGAAAACAAATGTACCCATGTGAATTTTTAAACAATCACTCCAAGCTTTGCTGTGGTAGCATAAAATTCCACCTGCACCATCTGTATGGTGGTTAAAGATTTTGTTTTAGTTTTTTTTTTAATCTCTGCTTTGACTGTGGATGTTTTTTTTGCTCGCAGCTCACTAATTTGCTCCTGTGGAGGATTGTTGACAAAAAAAAAAAAACATAAAGGGACCTGTAGCAGGAGCAGAATGCAAATCTGCCTCTTGTCCTGTGTATATGCAGACATGTTTGGCATGTCATTACCACAAATGTCAGCAGCTAGTGCTGTTCCCCTCACACAACGGCATACACAGCACACCTACATTTTTTAATGCCACCCATATACCCACCCACGCCCCGCATATACACATGCTTGCGCACTGAATGCTTTAAAGAGAGTGTGATTGTGCGGGTATATAGAAGTGAAATATTGGAGCCATTGCAGCCCTCCAGGCATGCAGTTATCAGGGATATAGAACTGATGGGAAATCAATCAGCTCAAGTGGAGTGGCCTGGCCTGTGGTGAAGAGAATCTTGTCTTTTTTTTAGATGAATGCCTTGATGTCTGCAGCTTACGTTCTAACCACGGGTAGATGTAGAGAGATTTGTTCTAATATATGGTTAAGTATGGTCAACAGTGGTTAGAAAGGGCCAAGAACAGATTGTGGTTTGGGTAGTAATGTGTATATGTGAAGTTTAAATAATTATTGGTGTTTCCCAGAAACAGGGGTGGAGGTACTAATGTTGTTTACTGCTACAAGACCTCAGGGGAGCAGAGTGGATGTTGGGGGCATGTCTGTTTTTTTTAGAAGAGAAACTGCAGTTTGCATCCCATTTCCTAATGTTGCTGTGTTTTTCAAATAACACAGTCGTTGGGCCAGGCTCTGTAGAAAAGTCTGTGTATATGTTCTAAACATATACTTTATATTTTATTTAACCTGTAAACATTTTAAGTTTCAGACATGAATGCATGTCTCTATTTAAATTTTACTTTCTGGCGCCTCAGGATGGAATAAGAGTGAGGGTTTTTTTTTCTTTTGGGAAAAAAATGAATAGGGAAATACTCATTTCTTCAGACCTCGGTATGTGCTTAAAGACATTTCTAAAACCTGTGCGTATTTTGCGTGCATAAGTTAAAATATAATCTTTCATGACTTCAGGGGGCTCAAAGAATATGAAAAAGTAGTTTGGTTTAAATTTATTATGTCCAGATATCCTTGTAACCAGCCTAAAAGTAGTGTTCCTTTATCCATAAGCCTGATGAAGAATTGAGTGAAATGCAGTGCTTTTGCTCTGAGTCCTTGATTATAGTTTTACAGACTGAGTGCGCAGTATCTACCGCAAACACTCATGGCTAGTTTATTATGAATATGTTTCTGGTCTTGAAATGAACTATTGTGCATAAATACATGCTTTGCCCTCTTTTTAAGATTATTTTCCTCTATATAAATATCTATTTCTAACCTTACCTATCCTACAGTCATATTTACTTGCCGCAATATAAGGGGAGTGTTGCAGAATGAAACTCAGAAGATCTGTTACATCTCTGTGTCAACCTCATTTCTAATTCATGCATGTTATTGTTGCTCTGCAGCTGCATATATGTTCTCTGAGGTGCACGGGCCAAACCTGAATCACATACAAAAATGAAGAGAACAAGGTAATGTGCTGTAGCTAGAGGCTCTAGAGGATTTAAGTGTCCATAAACATTAATATGCTATATTATCCCACTGAGACTGTTTCCTTTATGGTGGATTTTAAGTAGGAGAGTAAACCCATTTTCACATTTTCATGCAGACTTCTCAATGGCTTTATCTTGTGAGGAGGTAGAGACAGGAAGTGCACGTCTGTATGCGTGTTCCATTTTTACATTTTTCAGGGCACTTATAGGAAACAGCTTACAACATGCACAACCTCGCTCGTTTAAATGCTGTCAGCAAAACAAGGATTCACATTAATCTGTCAGCATGTGTGTTTGGCTGTGAATGCATTTGGCCACATACACACGTCCATGGATAACGAGGGTGTCACAGCAATGCTGCAGTTTCTGCTGTGTAATACTATTAAAAGGGAAATAAACAGCAATATTCCATGTTTGTCCACATTTTGAATGTGTTTCACATTTCCATCTTATTATAATTATTACTGCGAGTATGCACACTGGACAAGATGCTTTCTGTGTATATTTCTTTACATGTGTGCATGTGTGTATTTTCTAGATGAGTTGATTTCTTCTAATTTGTGAATGCGCGGTATGTGAGTACTGTATGTCTGGATTAGTCTTAAGTGTGTGTTTTGCAGTGTGCGTGTGTGTGTTTTTAAATGTGTGTTGGTTTATGCCTCTGTGTGACAGTAGATGTTTGCATTTGTGAGCAAAGAGGAGTCTACGAGTGACAGCGAAGTGTCAGCGGGAATATGATTTCAAGAATCATGAATCACTTTGTGCTGCTTTTAATTTAGCATTACTGAAGGCAGGAAAGGTTTTAGTAGAGAAGAGAGAAGGCATTATGACATTTCTCACATTTTGGAGTTCTGTTATTACACTAGTGATTACATTAGTGAGGGATACCGATGGGTGATGAATGCAAAGAACAGGAATGAGAAAAATAGCAGATGCTTCCATTTAAGATTAAGAGTTGGTAAATAATGTGTAGAGTGTGAATCAGTAGAATCAGTAAGGCATCACTTTTTATTAGCTAAAAAGCAAACCTGGAGCTACGTGAAACACAAGCTGCCCGGTAGTTCAAACAGCCAAGCTGATCCTCCTTCACACCCACATGACATACTCCCCTAACAGCAGCGTATATCCAGTGCGCCCTTTCAATCATGGCGGTGTACTTAAGCTGTCAGTGATCTGCTCACTATTTGCTGCCACACTGCTCACCTGAAACCTATGCTATCATTCTGTGCATGAAGCATTTAAAAGCCCCTATAATCTATTCCACAAGCTTGGCTAACTGAAATGGTTTTCACTCAAGCTGCAACCTCCAGGGCTGAAAAATGAATCCAAAACGCTCAAGTGCCAAAAAGTGCAGTTCCTGAAGAGGCCACTTGAGGAATCCATATAGACTTCAGCCATGAAATCAGTCCCTGTAGTTTCTTTCTCCCAGCAAAATAACCAAATCCCATTTGGATTTTGCGAAAGATAAAAATAACGAGTGTTTTCTCATTGCCGGGCGGTTGTGCCTACATAGACGGTAGCTGTTTGCTGCGCAACGCCTCTACAAATTCAACTGGACCTCTGTTCGTTATTGCTCTTTGTGTCAGTGCCTTTTGAAGCAGTTATCTGACAAACAGTATGTGCTGCTTCGAAGTAGAGCCCATCCTAAGAAGTTTCTGCTCTAGTTTCAAACAGTGCGATTGTGTTATCATCTTAGTCTGAGCCACTTATCACTAATCAGCATTTGTTTCTATCTGTGGGATACACCCATACATCCATACAGTTAATGGATGAAGTCTACTTAACAAGTTTGCTAGTGTTTATATTCATCTTGTGATCCAAATTTTGTCAGTTTAGGTTCTGAAAAGCAATGTTCAAAATGTGGCTATGTACATCTTTTATATACAGGCTACACAGGCTGGCTGATATACGCTACATTTGCTGCAGTCGATTTCCACTGACAAACTATGTGAAAAAGTATTACGCTGCACCAACTGCAAGATGGTTTATGTCAGCTTTTGCCTCATTTTTTCTCATTTATAGGTTCACACTAAAGTTGACTTTTTTTTCTGTACTTAGCAATAGTATTGCATCAGATTGCAAAAGAATGGGGAACATTAATAATAGCTTTTAAGACATTTTTCATTTGGGTTGAAGAGCTGTTAGCAAGTGAGTGACAGATCAGTGTACCAGGATGACAGGGAGGCTTGCCTTGCTGGTTGACTTGTCTGCCATTGCTGGTTAAGAAGCAAAATGAATTGAGATCATCTGGAAAAACAAACGAAAAAAGACTGTCTGAAAATCTGCCAAACACAGCTTGTGGTGTACATCAAGGGCCTCGTTATGTCCGTCTATTTCTGTATTGTGCAAAGTGTCACCCTTTGTGTAGATGTCATCAAGTTGTTTTCAATTATGTGTCACCATATGTCTGTTTGTACAGCTATATGCTGCCCGCTCATTATGGTGTTGTCTAAGTTGGGCAAGGGCTAGAGGTGCACATGAGACAGATTTCACCCCACTGGAGACAAAAAAATATTATCATAATAGCCACGACACATTTTGCTGACAGTCTCCTGCTGTTCTGTTTTTTATTTGCTCCTGGACAAAACCAGTCAGGGTTATATTGGCTAAGGCGGCGTCCAAACCAAATACATACAGTAGATAATAAGGGACCACCTTAGACCGTCCTCTAAGCATCCTTATTAGTAATTTTAAACTGTTCCTGTAGGGAACATTGTTTGGGCAACCTTTGTAAAGCTGGCAGTGCTGTGCAGGTGTGATTGTGCGTAATTACAGTTTGTGCTTTTTTTTCCTTGTAATTAAGTCTGGCCCATCGAGTCAGCACCCAAGCTAGCCTAGGCTCCGTGTACAATGCAACAAAACAGAGGCTTGCGTGATTTAATTACCGCACAATCACACAGTTCACACACATGTGCACACAAACAACAGCAAGCCAACAAGGCTCATACTCTCTTCTGCAGCTCTCTGTATTCCCCTCTCGTTTGTCACTCGCTGCCCTTTGCCAGCCCTCCACAAATTCACTGGGTTTGTGAGGTGCAGGAGGATAGCCACCATGGCAGGGAATTAACCCTGCTGTATGGGGCCACCTGACCCATCTGTAAGACATTATTGCCTGTGTGTTGTACGTTTCAGCCCACCGAGTGCAGTAACTATTGTGTATATCATCATCGATACAGATCAAGCCTGACGAAGGGAAAAGTCAGACACCCTGAGCTGGACTGGAGCCAGGACTGGTAGACTGATTAGTCCATAGTGGCTGCTGGTAGATGTTGCTGGGGGGATAAATTCAGCTCCATATGACTGTTGCTCCGGCTCGGAAAAGCAGAAGCAGCTGCTGCTGTGTCACTGCCCCTCGGCTGTGGAAGGAGACTCTGGAGATACAGGACAACTCTCCTCCCCTTTTCCCCAAGCTTGCTTTCTCCCCCCTACTCTGCTGTTACTCTTTTCCTCTATCTCTTCCTACTGCACCTCCCCCTCTCTCCCATCTTTCTTGCTTCCTTTCTCAGCAGCACTTAAACACCAGCACCAACAGGCAGTAGATAATGCAAGGACACACACACGCACCCAACAGTGATGTACTCTCACGTGTACTGCTTCGTTTTCTGTGTGGGCTCAAACACAAAAGATTGGTCCTTCTTATCTTTCCTGTTGTCATACTGCCCAAATGTGTGTGTGTGTGTGTGTGTGTTTAGATGCGCAGACACTTGTGTATGGAAGTGCACTTTTGAAAAAAGCAGATGAGAATTTGCCTACATACAAATGCGTGTGAGTGCTTGTGTCTTGTTTTCAGTGATGAGCACTTTTTTTAACTAGCCTGTCTCTCAACTCAGCACGGCACTAATAGGCATTCTGCAAGCCACTCTGCACTGCAATTAGCCGAAAACCACGGGAAAAACATTGATAAACAAAGATGAAACAATTTACGCCCTGCCCGTTGCAAAACCCTCAATCGAAGTCAAATGCTATTATCATCCCGGCAATATATTTCGGCAGGTGGAAGCCCGCTCTGCCAAACAGATACTACTATACCCTTGAAACACATCAAACAAAAGCAGATGCAAGTGCCTGTTTGCTCAAACACTTATTAAAATCCCATATAGGCCACTTATGTGGGTGTTGTTACTGGAATCAGAGTTAAAGCAGTGGTGGCTGCTTCATCCTTGTCCCCACAGTGCTATGGCAGAGAGTATCAGGGGCTACTAGCCATAGTTTCATGTCATAGCCAAAGTCAGGGAATGCAGCCACCATCACGACTGAAAAGCTCCATCATCCAGCAAACACGCTCATCTATCCTGAGCTGACTACAGAGCAAAAGAGATAGCTTGAGGAATTTAAAACAAAAAAAAAAAGGTAAAAAGAAAAACATGAATTGTTTGCTCTTTCTTTTCTCATTGGCTTTCTATCTATACCATCAGCCATTGCTATAGATTTCTCTCATTTTGAGCTATTTCTTAGCTGAAAATGTTTACACTTAATGAAACAGACCAGCCCACTCCCTGATGCCTGATGCCTTTGAACATTATTCTTAGCCTCAGCAGATCAATATCAACTATGTTCCCTGTCGGTCTGTTTGCAATCACTAAAACTTGGTAGTAATGAATTTTTTTTTCGCCTCAAACTCTCTGGAGCTGTGTGATGAAACCAGCAGCATCTCCATCTCTTACTAGGCTTTACTTGTGAATGCAGTCAGGCCAAATATCTCTCATATCTTGTTGTTTTTAATCTCTTGCCAATAATTGAAGCATGCCAGGAAGGAAATACTTGTATTACCAATCACAGCAGCCACTTACATTGATGCAAGTTGTTGGAAACCAAATGGAAGTTGGAAATTGAATAAGGGGCCGGACTGTATCAAACCAGCAGACAGACAGCACATTGTACTGGTCAAACAAGTGGTCTGCTGGCACCCTTTTTAAATCGGAGACGGTCAACAGGAGTCAAAAATGTTGACTGCCTTGCATCACTGGACACTGGAGTGAGTTTTACAAGGTCTCAGTCAATGGCCATGACAAGCTACAAGCGACGTGTCTGCACTCTAGACGGCACTGGGGAACCCGTGCATCTATATTCTGAAGCTCATCTGTCTGAGAAAAAACAAATTTACAATTCCCACTAGCCCTGAACAAGAGTATGCACATGTACACAGTGAAAATATGCTAAAAAAAAAAAAGGGATAAAGTGCAGCCTGAGGACAAAATAAAGACAGGCTACGTATCTAAAATGATAAAAACTTCAATATCATAGGATTTTACTAGATAAGCCTACTAAACACAAAACATAATTGGTATATTGAGGATCAAAACAGCAGGATTTCCTTAAAAAGGGCAGAAAAAATAAAGAAAAACAGCTATAAACAGTGATAAGAGGGCTGAGGAATTCAGAAGGGTACCTGACCTAATGTTAAAACTGTGGCTGTAATTACTGATAGGAAAACCACTGTTATATTGTCATTTCAAAACCACACAGCTAGTTTGCTATAAGCAGTTGCAAAAATAATATGAGCTCACTTCATATGTAGAAGGGTGCAAAACCGTTTCAATCATCCTATAACTCGTGCGAGGCTTGGTCTGAAACGTTTCTGTGTCAATTTTGGTGAAGATTGGGGGAAAAATGTTTGTGAAAATTTAAAAAGAAAAGAAAATCCTTCATAAAGATTGCATCAGTTAGTTTGACGCTGTTGGCACTGAGATTCTCACGGTTTTACCAGACAGAAGACTTGTTACATAATGTAAAAAAAATATTATATATTATTTAAATATTTTTAGGCAAATCTCATTTCTCTACCACCCCTTATCAGTCACTGTCATAATAACCCAAAATTGGGTCCAGGCACCAAACCAGTGTTGTAGCTAATTAATATTTTTTGGAAATAAACAATAAACAATCAATCTCAGTTTTGCAGGTTTGAGAAAGAAGATCATTTTAGGGAAGATTGTGGTATGAGAAATATTTAAATATTTAAAGTTTTAACATGGTGATGCCGTGGTTAGCACCGTAGTTTCACAGCAAGAAGATCTTGAGTTTGAATCCGCTGCTCTGCTGGAGCCTTTCTGTGTGTGGCTTGCATGTTCTCCCCATGCGTGTGTTCGATCTCTCTGGGAACTCCAGCTTCTTCCCACAGTCCACAGGCATGCATGGTAGCCTAAATTAGCAGCTGTCGAAAGGTCTGATTGTGAGCATCAATGACTGTCAATGGTTGTGCACCACCTTTTGCCCTATGACAACTGCGATAGGCTTCAACACCACCGATGACCCTAAATTGAATAAAATGGATGGGTGGATACCTCAAATACAGCACAGAAAAAATATTACACAAAAATATCAACATCATAGGACACTGTGAAATCATCTTTGATCCAATGAATCCAGCATTGCCTTATTTTGGAAAATGGTTTTTGAAATTGATTTGTTTCTGAACAGAATTTTAACTAACTTATGCTTTCGCTTTCTTGGTTGCACTTCCCCACTTTCTTCATGATTATGACATGAAGTATACTTACTTTTGAAACATATTGCTTACAAATTCAGCCTCGTTAAGACAAAAAAAAAAAAGACATTTTGAGTCCAGGAAGATAAAAAAAAATAGACACTTTGTTATGAGATTGGGCGGGTTGTAGTTACAACCCACAACTTCCATCCATCCAGTCACTTCCGCTTATCCTTTTCAGGGTCGCGGGGGGTGCTGGAGCCTATCCCAGCTGTCACAGGGCGAGAGACGGGGTACACCCTGGAGGTCGCCAGTCTGTCGCAGGGCTAACACACAGGGACAGACAACCATTTGCACTCACATTCACTCTGAATTGGGCAATTTAGATTTTTCAATTAACCTCACAAAATGCATGTCTTTCGACTGCAGGAGGAAGCCGGAGTACCCGGTGGAAAGGTGGAATTGAGCTCAGGACCTTCTTGCTGTGCGGCAACAGTGCTAACCACCGTGCCTCCGTGCTGCCCGAACCCACAACTTATGTAATGATATTATTATTAGTAATAATAATAATAATAATGAATATTTAAATAATATTGAAGCAGAAAATAACATGTGTTGTAAATAATTTGGGTGTTTTAGACGAACTGCTACTCCCTGCATTCAAAATTCAGTTCTGAATTCTGACTGTTTAATTGTATTCACAAAGTATTTGACAATAACATGAAAAGTGAATAGTGAAAGAGTGAACGGGGTGATTTCAGACACAGTCCTGGACTGTATGATTTGTCTTTGGGCTTTTTATAACCTACTGATAATGAACAGGACCTACAGATTGTTGAAATGATTGGCAGGGCATCACTGTTTCATGTCACCATTTTTCCTGCCTCTGCTTTCAGTCAGAGTGGGTTTAAAGACTACAGTCTATTGTTTCTTTTTTTTTATCTGAAATTTAACTAAATCAAATTAGGCTCTGTTATGTACAGTGTGGGCTGGGAGCGCTCTGTGTCTGTATTAAAAACTATTTTGCACAGATACTCATCCCATTCTTCATTCCAGAGCAGAGTTAACATGATCCATGATTATTGTCTAACAGCAAGCCCTGCTTTGTGCCCCCCTCCCCCATTTCTAGCCCTGCAGACTGCTGTGGTTTCTGCCTGATCAATGTGTGTTCTTACCAACTCCATCTCTTTCTAATTAAGATATTTCACTGTGTTCTCCATAAGGATTTCACAGAAAGGTCAAGCTGACTATTTTCCCATTTGGGTCTCAGCCCATTTGCAAAGGTCCTGCTCGCCATGACGACTGATCTACATATTTCCACGTGACAAAATACCAGCAACTGATGGCATTACAGATTTTGGGAGGTGTGAGATGTTGGGCTGCTCCTTGTTCAAGCCGCTTCAACGCCATCGGACTTATTTACTGGCATAATCGCCTAATGTTTCATCAGAGCTTTCCAATGGGACAAATGATCTCTATAAAACACAAGGAAACAAATTAACCACCGGTGTCAAGATTTTAATGGTTCCAATTAGTCAACACTTTGGGGAACGTGTATTATTAAGAATGATTGCATGCCACTTACAATCTGCAAATTCCACCTAGTTTGTAGCAGTCGTAAGCAATCTTTCCAACAGTTTCTACACTTGTTTTACAGGCCTAACATTACTGTAAGTAGCGTTGATTTAGTGCGGTGAACATCATCTGAGAGCGGGGTATTCAGTCAGGCTGACATTGCCACCCTAAGCCCACGCACACACAAATCTCCACATGCCAACAATATCAGAGAGGCTTATCCTGTTTTCATGTTGAAAGGGATAGAAGCTAAATATTCAGCCTATTATATATTTTAGACAAACATGTTTTCTCCAGTTTGTGTCTTTCCTCTTAAGTGTTGCCCGTTCGTAATGAGGCCAAATGGGTATTTCACACTTTAACTTTCTATTTATTGTTGGTGTTCCTATAACTTTCTATCACAACTGAGGGTTGTGATTTAAATGCAGAGCTGCCAGTAACTCCTGACTGATTTGTTCCCAGATTACATCTTTTGGAACATTAGTCTTTTGGCAGCAACTCGTTTCTCTGCAGTGGTCTGATTCCAGACAGAGACAGTAACCAATCAGTTACCCTTAGCAAGCTTTCCAGAATTTTGTGGAGCCAGCCAGAACAGCTTCTGTTTTCCATTGTTGTATAGATGAAAACAATCCTTTGCTCGCTTTAGTACTCTCCTCTGCAAGTGAAACAGCACTTTGCATTTCAAGTGTGTGCCAGCATGCTAGCACGCTGCAATGCTTATGCTAAATAGAGGTAACCAAAGTATGAAATAAACGGAACTTCTGAGGGTCTAAATGGAGTAGATGACAAGCTGGATCACCTAAAGTTTATGAAAAAACAAAAATTAGTGTGACTAACTTCATGGCAAGTCAGCCTGTTGGAATAGTTCTGGAGAGATTATAGTCTGAGTCGCTATTGTCAACCTACTGATGGCAGTAGAGAAAAATTCAGGAGGATGACTAAAATCATTCATGGTCCTCAGAGATCTGTTTATGTAAATTTTGCCCTGCTGTTGGAGTTAGATAACAATTCAGCAGGTACCAGAGTACACTGTCTCAGCTGGGGACAGAGAATGTTGAGCAAAACTTCTCATTTATTGCATATGCTGGTATGTTATTCGTATAGCTGTCAGCTTTCATTTGCAAACTAAAATAATTATTCCTTGGTTGTACACCTTCTTGGTATGGTGCACTTTACTTCCATCTCTCCTTCTGTATATCTGAATATCAAACAATAGCTGGTTTTCCACTGTTGTTTTATGATGTTCCAATAACGCTCATTGGTCACTTAGGATATAAATTCATGGTTTCGGACAAATGTGTAAAATTTTATCATTATTCTTAGAGATTCAGTAAATATCAATAGTACCTGAGGAGCTGAAGTATCTCAGAGTCTTTTTCGTGAGTGAAGGGAGAGTGGAGTGGACTAAAAGAAAGATTGTTCTAGCGTCTGCAGTGATGCAGACCCTTTACTGCTGTGGTGAAGAGAGAGCTGAGTGTGAAAGCTGACTGAAGTTTAGTTGAAGTTGTCAGTTTACTGGTCAGTCTATGGTCCCACACCTACTTATATCCACAAGCTGTGGGTAGAGACCAAAAGACAGCTGTGGAAATTAGCTTCCTCCACTGAGTGTCTGACATACGGGTCTCAGAGTAGAGCTGCTACTCCTCTACATTGAAAGCCAGTTGAGGTGGTTTGGGGAAGGATGCCTCCTGGGCATCTACTAGGTGCTTGAAGCCTGTCCTACCAGGAGGAGGCCCCGGGGCAGACCCAGGACATGCTGGAGTGATTACATCTCTCGCAGCCTTGGGAATGTCTTTTTGTCCTCTGGGAAAAGCCGGAGTACGTCACCAGGGAGAGGGAGGTCTGGGTCTCTGCTTAGACTGCTGCCCCAGCTGTGGAAAATGGATAGATGGATTTATCACTGAGAGTGGCTGATTTTTATCTGTTGTGTCACATTAAATTTACAGTGGTCAAATGTTCAAATACGAGCTGAAAGACTGGAAAACAATTCAGTTGTTTTTACAAAAAGAACGAATAAATGACAACAAAAAAAATTCTGCATCAGCGATCAACCAAATTGATCATCGTTACATCATTATTAGCCTCCTTAATCACTGATGTATGAATTTTCATGCACATTAATTATGCAAGATGTGTTTTGTGGGGCTAGAATGACCTTTGACCACAAAAACCTAACAATTTCATCCTTAACCCCCGTGAACATCTCTGCCATAATATTGGCGAGATATCAAGTTCACAAGAGTAGAACAGATGGGCAAACAACTCAAGCACATAATGCCTGTGGCCACTGCAGAGGCATGTAAGAGAAAAAACAATGAGACACAAAAAGAAAAGCATCACACCACAAAGACAACCAATTAGAAAAGAAAGAAAACTGACATATATGAATCAAAATGATAATTTAAAGACATTTTTAAAAAAAATAACCAGCAGGAATTGAGTGAAAACATTCAGCAGGGAGAAAAACAATAATAAGAATTCAATAGACAACAGTAAGGCCAATAGAAGAAAAGAAATGTATTGTCTTTGTAGAACTACGTACATCTGTTAAAAATCTCTCATTCCCTGCCATTGCTTGAATCTGCCAATTTATCCTTTGGATAAACATTATCATATTTTTTCTAGACATGCTGGACCCGTGTTAGCAGAATGTGAGTAATCACTACTGCTGTTTACGGGAGATATTACACACCAAAGGCTCATTAGCCAAACGGCTCCCAGATAAATGCCTGTGCTCCACTAAGAGTCAGCTGATTTCGGAAAGTCTGGAAACGGCAGGACTGCAGAGAATCCATCTGACCTGTCCTATTGATTGTCACAAAGCATGTTTGCCCACATCAGGTCTCAAAGCTAAACTCTAGACTAAGACCGTCACCTCATGCACCCCTTAGCAGCAGTAATTGCAGAGCTTTACACTTCAGGCAACTGAGGCTTTGTCTTTCCAGCCCCAGCCCTGCTCCCATTGCCTGTATTGGTGAACGGGCTTGCCAACTTGCTATGTCACCATGGGATCTTAGAGAGTGAGGTGTTGCTTGTCCTATATCAACCCTCTCCAGCCCCTCCTACCTCTCATTTTAGGAAACAGAGGAAGTGCAGAGCAGACAGACAGTAAGCAAGCAAGCGTGCGTGCGTGCATACGATAAGGGAAATGTGAGTTCTGCTTGTGAGACCTTGTTTTTGTCTTTCAGAGTTCTGGCATGTTTGCCTGCAAATGAGAGGCATGGTATGTCAGATATAAGTAAAACTGCATGGAGATAGACAGTGAAAGAGACTTAAAAGCACGCCGCCGCCGCCAAAGGTGTGCGCCTGTGTGTGAATGATAGAACGCTTTTGTCGCTCATCGTCTTTCTGCTCACGGCTGCGGTTAATTATTCACCAGGGTTGCGCTGCAGAGATGAACTGAGGGGCTTTGGGATAAAGGCATTGGAGGAGGAAGATGAAATTATAAAATCCTAATGACGGAACTCCGGCTGAATGGTAATTTCTTAAATTGATTTTGAAGAGGTGCCCAGACAGAACTGGCATGGAGAGACATTGAGATGGAGCGAGGGAGAGGATTCCTTCCTCGCTCTCCTTGTTTCACTCTCTCTCTGGACATGTTCCAGCCCTCTACACCTCTGGCCTCCGCCGCCTTTTTATCCTGTACTTAAGTTTCATCGCCACACATCTGTCCTTTTGTTTCAATCTCTCCTACTTAACCTCAACTTCTCACCTTCATTTACACAATCTGTTCACATATCTCTACAATGGGATCATCTTATGAACTATTATCCCATTTTATTCTTCACTCGTATATACGCAGGACCCCAAATTGCAGGTCCCAGTCGTCTTTGAGGTGAACTGGAGTCTAAATTCTTTGGACTGAGAATGCAAACCAAACCTAAATGAGCATGAATGGATTTCAGTAAGGAAATGGAAGTTGACATCTCATGGTTAATGGAGTAAATCCAAGGACAAATCTGTAGTGATCTGTAGTCATATATTAAATTATACTTTTTCAAAGTTTTAGTGGTCTGAAGAGAGAGAGAGAGACAGAAAAAAAAACAACCCTGTGTATTGCATTTGCAGTATTATACCAAGTTTATTCACATTTTTGCATTTTTCCACATATTTGCTGTTTAGAAGAAATGTTATCGATAAAAAACAGCATAAATACCCACATAAACAATATCAAAGATATTCACTGTCAAACTGAGGGCCCTTGCACCTTATGTGCGTGAACCCTTATTAGTCATTATAACTTTGGAGGGTCTGTAGTTGACATTGACCAAATACAAAGTAAATAAAATCCCCAGGAGAAGTTTAAAAAAAAGTATAACCCCTGAAAATGACAAAAATGGCATCAAACTTTTCTCTTCAAATCAAACTCCCTTTGGGGTTTAGGTCATGGAGGCTTTTTTGTGTGTTTTCTGTTATGTGTGTACCAAATTTCATACACAGCTCCTGTTTACGTACATTCCCTGTACTTTCAAGAGAGTATGCGTCCTTGTACAGGCTGCAAATAATCCTACTAACAAACTGGACAGACATAATAGAGCCTTTACACTGTCAGCACTCGGGCCTAAATAAAGAATATTTCAACCAGGATAAAATTCTTTTGCATTTTTTATCAATAAATAAAAACCAGATGAACTTTCTAATAAAAAAAAACCATTGGAATGGACAAATGGACTATGCACTGTTTAAAGTCTTATTCAGTCGTCTGCAGCATCTGGAATCCCACAGTTCAGCTCCTGATTAGAATAAGCTTCCTACTGCTATACTGGCATTAATGAGAGCCTACTTACATTCATTAATGTGTCTGCCTGTGTGAAGTTACTGGTTCTTGGAAAAACAAAGTGGTCCATGAGCTAAACTCGTTACATCAAAAGAAATGCCAAGAAACAGCTATGGGAAACTATTATATGCAAACAGCATCCTAACATTTCTAAAAAGGTATGCTAATGTTAACCCAACACTGCTAAATGTAGTATAAGTGAAGTGGATTTAATGTGCTTTCAGTTGGACATCTTTTGTGTTCCCGTCAGAAGAAATTAGCCATCTCCAGAATTAATAACGGCACTCCATATAAAGTCTATATCATGGGTGCGAAAGCCTGAACCAGCCCGTCACAGGTTTCAGTCCTGCCGACTGGATGGCTTTGTACAAGAAACAAAGAGGGCATAATTTTTCCCCCCTTTTTTCCCCAGTCTTAATGCAGCGTTGTGTTGCATTAAGTATGGATCACCTCGTGAGAGTGAGAAACTGTTAATTTCATAGGAGCCACAGGTCTGAATCATCATCAGCTTTACAGCCTTCCTACTGTCAAAGACATTACCCACGGCCTGCCATCAGCTCGCAAGTAAGATGGTTTAAGCCAAAGAGCCGTGACGGCATGTTTTTGATTTACCTCGCTAGCATTTCTTTGTAATGACACTAGACTGGCTGAATGTGGAAAAAACATTTTTAGAGTATAGCTGTACTTTTTCATAAGAAAAGAAAACATTTGGAAGTTATTTAAATAAGTCATTGTGCATTGGCTTCACCGGTTGGGCACACTTGAAATCAAATTGAGCTATTTATGGTCCATGAGGTAAATGACTTTGACGTCGCGGCTCTATGTGACGACTAAAATAATTATTTGCTTCTTTTTTTGCCATCTCTTCTCAAGCTAAACCAAACAGTAAACAGGATTTCAGTGAACAAGTAGGCCAAATGAATCATCTTGTGAAAGGTGTTGCCGCTCTGTAGTAGAGAGGAAGTGTTGTTGCGGTAATGCTGATTCTAGGCTGAGCAGGGCAAAGAGAAAGAGAGCCGTTCTGCTCAAGAGTGTGAATTATATCGTCAACGGGATACACTGTGGAAAGTGCATCAGTTGAATCAGTGCGGAGAACTGAAAAAGAGTATTTTCCACTACCCTCGACAAACAAGAATAAACCTGTAGCCTTCGTAACATCAACAAGGACAAGGGTTTCCAAATTGTTGATAACTGAGTACCAGTTAAGGGAGACAAGATATGATTAAGCTTCACACAGGAAAAATTCCCCCTTCAAACAACTTTTAGTTGGTGTTTGTTCAGAAGATGGTCCTTTATTCTGGCTTTTTTCTTTTGACTTTTTTTTTGGGGGGGGGGGGGGGGGGGGGGGGTTGTTGTTGTTGTGTTAAGAAACCAGCTAAATTCCTACATCCTCTGCCTCCTGTATTTTTCAGTTTCTAAAAGGGCTGTCTGGTGGGCAGAACAAAAGAGTTGCAATTAAAAAGAAATTTTGCCAAGGTCTTGTCAGAGCTCTTTTGAGCCAACCATCCCTTTAACGTTAACTAGTGATGACTTCATGAACTTCTTCACAAATAAAATTTTTATCATTAGAGAAAAAATTACCAATAATCATCCCACAGATGTAATATTATCTATAGCTACTCTTAGTACCATTGATGTTAAGTTAGACTCTTTTTCTCCAATTAATCTTTCTGAGTTAACTTCAGTAATCACTTCCTCCAAACCATCAACGTGTCTTTTAGACCCCATTCCTACAAAACTGCTCAAAGAAGTCCTGCCATTGATTAATTCTTCGATCTTATATATGATCAACCTATCTCTAATAATCGGCTATGTACCACAGGCCTTCAAGGTGGCTGCAGTTAAACCTTTACTCAAAAAGCCATCTCTAGACCCAGCAGTCTTAGCTAATTATAGGCCAATCTCCAACCTTCCTTTCATATCAAAAATCCTTGAAAGAGTAGTTGTCAAATAGCTAACAGATCATCTGCAGAGGAATGGTTTATTTGAAGAGTTTCAGTCAGGTTTCAGAGCTCATCACAGCACAGAAACAGCTTTAGTGAAGGTTACAAATGATCTTCTTATGGCCTCTGACAGTGGACTCATCTCTGTGCTTGTCCTTCTTGACCTTAGTGCAGCATTCGATACTGTTGACCATAATATCCTATTAGAGCGATTAGAACATGCTGTAGGTATTACAGGTATTGCACTGCAGTGGTTTGTATCATATCTATCTAATAGACTCCAATTTGTGCATGTAAATGGAGAGTCCTCTTCACACACTGAGGTTAATTATGGAGTTCCACAGGGTTCAGTGCTAGGACCAATTCTGTTTACATTATACATGCTTCCCCTAGGCAGCATCATTAGAAGACATAGCATACATTTTCACTGCTATGCAGATGACACCCAGCTCTGTCTGTCCATGAAGCCAGATAACACACACCAATTAGTTAAACTGCAGGAATGTCTTAAAGACATAAAGACTTGGATGGCCACTAACTTTCTGCTTCTTAACTCAGATAAAACTGAGGTCATTGTAATCGGCGCTGAAAAGCTTAGAAATATGGTATCTAACCAGATTCTTACTCTGGATGGCATTACCTTGGCCTCCAGTAACACTGTGAGGAACCTTGGAGTCATTTTTGACCAGGATATGTCCTTCAACGCACATATTAAACAAATATGTAAGACTGCGTTCTTCCATTTGCGCAACATCTCTAAAATTAGAAATATCCTGTCTCAGAGTGACGCTGAAAAACTAGTTCATGCATTTATTACTTCCAGGCTGGACTACTGCAATTCATTATTATCAGGATGTCCAAAAAACTCACTGAAAACCCTTCAGTTAATCCAAAATGCTGCAGCAAGAGTACTGACAGGGACTAGAAAGAGAGAGCAGATTTCTCCTGTTTTGGCTTCCCTTCATTGGCTTCCTGTTAAATCCAGAATTGAATTCAAAATCCTGCTCCTCACATACAAGGTCTTAAATAATCAGGCCCCATCTTATCTTAATGACCTTGTAGTACCATATCACCCTATTAGAGCACTTCGCTCCCGCTCTGCAGGCCTACTTGTTGTTCCTAGAGTATTTAAAAGTAGAATGGGAGGGAGAGCCTTCAGTTTTCAGGCCCCTCTTCTGTGGAACCAGCTTCCAGTTTGGATTCGGGAGACAGACACTATCTCTACTTTTAAGATTAGGCTTAAAACTTTCCTTTTTGCTAAAGCATATAGTTAGGGCTGGACCAGGTGACCCTGAATCCTCCCTTAGTTATGCTGCAATAGATGTAGGCTGCCGGGGGATTCCCATGATGCATTGAGTTTTTCCTTTCCAGTCACCTTTCTCACTCACTATGTGTTAATAGACCTCTCTGTATTGAATCGTATCTGTTATTAATCTCTGTCTCTCTTCCACAGCATGTCTTTTATCCTGTCTTCCTTCTCTCACCCCAACCGGTCGCAGCAGATGGCCGCCCCTCCCTGAGCCTGGTTCTGCCGGAGGTTTCTTCCTGTTAAAAGGGAGTTTTTCCTTCCCACTGTCGCCAAAGTGCTTGCTCATAGGGGGTCATATGATTGTTGGGTTTTTCTCTGTATCTATGAAGCACCTTGAGGCGACATTTGTTGTGATTTGGCGCTATATAAATAAAATTGAATTGAATTGAATTGAATTGTTCTGCAGTGCTATGTCACTGTGGAACTGCAGATGGATAAAATGTACAGTAGTGCATTTCAGCCAGACATTAAAGCACCATATGAGGGAACAATTATCTCTTATCACACCTGACAATCATCGACTCGAATAACAAACTGAAAGAAACAATGATGTATGTACGGTGGCCCTGAGGGGCCGAACGGACTGCAACTTAAGAAAACACCAACAATAAGAAAAATGCTGCAAAAGCACACAAAACACAACGGAAATAGGAAAAAAGAAAACAGAAATAGGAAAACCAGATTTCCAAAAGCACAAGGGAAGTGTTTCTGGGGAGACAATAACCCGACGGACCAGTTGCAGGAACCAAAATATGCTAAGAATTGCGCGGGGAGATACTTAAAAGAAGTGGAGGATCTATCGGTTTTGTGAGGAAAGAAAAGATGAGAGGTAAGTGTGTTAGCCTAACTATTAGCCTAAAAATCTGTCATCAGTATTATATGAATCATGATAAAACACACCTACCATCTTTTGGGTTCCTGCAACTGGTCCGTTGGGTTATTGTCTCCCCAGAAACACTTCCCTTGTGTTTTTTCCTATTTCTGTTTTCGTTTTTCCTATTTCCGTTGTGTTTTGTGTGCTTTTGCAGCGTTTTTCTTATTGCTGGTGTTTTCTTAAGTTGCACTCCGTTTGGCCTCTCAGGGCCACCATATGTATGTCATAAGAATAGAGATTGTCGAAGTTCTGCATCAATAACAGGTCAACATACAGAAAAGACTTACAGAATAAACTAAACCCTGAACATTACATAGAGTCTAGTGACTATAACCCATACCCATTATAAGAAAAATGACCAAATGTCTTATTCTGTGCCACTGTGCACGATTGCCCACATAAATAAACTGATTACCCCAGGACGTCTGATAAGGAATACAAGACATCTCACTAAAGACAGATGAAATACTGAAATAACAAGTAACACAAAAATTGCTCTTTTAATCCTGCAGGATACACTGTTTGATGATATATCCAACAGGCCTCACTTTGAAGAAGCCTCCCCTCTCTATCGTTACCTCACTTCAATACCCCTGAACCATACATGGCAAACACTATGTCCAACAGAATGGAAAAACTGTAGCTATGTGAAATCCCTCGTTATTATTTCTAATGTTACTCTTGTCTTCTCAAATCTCTAGTAGTCTTCTTTGCACAACAAAATCAACATGTTATTAACTCAACTACTGCATGTGGCCCTGCATGAGATTCTTTGAAGGTTTTTTGGGTTGTGGTTGCTTTAATTGTGGTATCATAGTTCACACAGTTCAAACATGGAACATTTCCAGGGGAAAGAGGACTTGAAAAATGGGACTTTACAAATTTATCTCTGAAATTACTCGATTGCTTTGAAGCGAATAATGAAGAATTAACAAACTCTTTGACAGAAGTAGGGCCAGTAGACAGGATGTGCCAGTGTTTTATATAACAACATTTTTAAGAGACTGGAGGATGGGTGAATAAATAGAGGTCAAAATCACAACTAGAATTTTTTATGAGTAGGGGGATGAGAGTTTATTTCTGTCCATTTGCATGACCTTAGACTCATGCTTAAAATCCTTTGATCATATTTATTTTTCTGAAAAACAGCAACACTCAGATTTTTCTAAAACCCTTCCTCAGAGAACAAAGTATTTTTATCTGCGGTAGTTGAGTGCAAGATAAAACCTTTTCTTAAACTATGTGGATGATAACTTGAGGACAAAATAATTTGTATTAGAAATGCCGAGCAAAGCCACATGCTGATTTCTTTCTCATGTGATGTAATATTAGAAATAACAGGCTCTGCATATGTTAGACTGTTTAAACCTTTTGAGTTGAGCCGCGTCTGACTTTTTGTTTAGGTTACCACCTTCAGCCCTCATGTTACAAGCTCAGCTGAGCAAAGAGTGTCTCAGGCAAAGCTCATATTTAGTCATTAATCCTCTCGTGTCTCTCGCTGAACAAATCCAAAGCAATGTTTGAACATATGAAAAGCAGCATTCCTCTTGTCAAATACAGTTGTGCTTCTCAAAGAGAAATTCAGTGTTGAACTGAATAGTGACAATATAATGGGACATTTTTTTAATTAAATCACAATGCCCTTTTAAGCCAAGTTTTTAGGTTTTTATAATTGTTTTAATATATACATTTCTTATGGATGGAGCAGTGAGTCCAAAGCTCACTATCTATAGGAGATTATCTATGAATTTTGATGTGATTGCCCAGGATAGTGACATCATTAGCATGTTAAACCAAGTTTAACTAGTTTTTGCCTGTTTAATCCCATATAAACAGTAAATTGTGGTTGCAATTGTATCATTTTATTTTAGACTTGGCAGTATCCTCAAGGGTAAATAAATGCTCCTGTGCCTGACAGCCATGAGAAGAAACTAGAAAAATGTGCGAGGGGAAGGTAAATACACTCAGTGCTGCTCTCAGTCAATAGCTGCTGTTGAGTTACCATTGAGCAAAGCACTTAACCTCCAACCGAGCCTGCGCATTCGCTCAGTAGATCTGTATAGATGGATCTTCGAAAGCTAGGCTTACGTGAATTAAAAAGACATTTTCCATCCTTACCTCCACTTTTACAGTTTTCCACCACCATGTGCAAGCACAGCACATTCACACCTGAGCACACACGCGGTGACATACAAACAAACATCGTTCTGTCAGCCCCCTGAGGCGTTTCACCCTCTCGTTCCTGTCTCCATTCGTCCTCATCCTCAGTGACACCGTGCAGTCCTGACCAGGCCTGTTACCCTGTTATCCGTGCAGCGGGCCGCAGAGGAGAGCAAAAGGCACTGTGATTGACAGAGATAAGGCCTCTCATTAAGGCAGTGATTGGGGGCTCTGGAGGGGGCTTAGCTTCCTGGCAGGCAGAGGAGAGGAGACGTATCCAGGGCACCCAGCCCCTCTGCAATTAGACGCACATCTGCTATCAGCGATCAGCTCGTTGTCCCTAGAAAAGGGAGACTTTCTGGAGCACATTGCCTGTCAATGTCATTCATTGTCCCTTTTCCTTCCCTTGCACAACCTGCTTCCACCACACCCGATAGACTGTGGAGATACTGATCATGCCACGCAGACGCGAACACAAATAGTACAGGAGAGTGCACTGAACATTCACAGAAAGTTTTTTAGTCCTCATACAAAAGCAGTAGCTAGGCAAATACCCATCCATGCATATACTTTGCAGTTTATTGTGCACACATGTGTTCAGTCATCATGGATGAATGCATTCAATCAGAGCTAAGATTCCTAAACGCCTCTTGTTTTAGGTCATGCAGACCTCATCAGAGGATGTGTTTGAGTAAATGGGATAAATGCCCGTACACTACAAATAAAAGTGAACACACCCAGTTGTACTGTGGCCACAGACACAAATTTACCATGCCATTAGCATGCACAACCCTGTCTCAGTGCTCTTACTGCAAGCTTTGGGTTTACACTTTGAAAGCATGATCAGCCTGTGGAGATTTTACAGCCTGGGTGAAATGTCAGATCATCTAAGCACCAAGTTTTATGACTCTAATCTGGACAGCTGACACAGACACAGGGCCTACTAGCATGTTCGAAATGGAATAATAGTACATTATGACACACAAGAGCATACATCACGGGAGTTCTTTGCTGCTGGAGAGGGTTGTCGGATCGGGCCAATTTATGAGCCGATATGTCTACAGCCTAATTCCAAATATGAGGGAGCCGTCATTTGAATAATCTACACCGAGAGAGCGGAAGGCTAAGAGATATTTAACATGATGAATATGCCTGAGCTGTTCAACTTGTGCTATCTGCTGAAGTCTTAAATCTAGACTCCTCGCCAGGGGGAGCGGGGTGAGAATATGGATGGAGCAAGCTTAAGTCAGTCTACAGCTTTCACAAAGAGAAAGGAGGAGAAAGGCCACACACTTGAATTGAAGAAACTTCAGGAGAGAGACACAGGGGGCCAGTTACGCATAGTCACGAACTAAAGAGATTTCTCAACAGAGACGTCTGCTGAAAAGGCAAATTAGTCTAGGACCAGGCATAATCCTTGTCTGTGAAACTGGCCACGAGTGTTTTCTCTACAGGGAACCAGGTCTTTATTATATCCTTACTCTTCAATATTGCACCCCAGACTGCCAGGAGACAGGTCGCCTCTGCAACAAAGGAATTTTGCTTTGACATGCTCTGTTAAACACCCTGGTTGGCTCCTCTCATCTGTGCATGACTGTTTTAAGTCATTAAAAAAAGTTACTGCAGGTTGTGTAGGTTCAGTTGTGATCCCAAGCAACTGTTCTTGGTGTCTTGGGACTTAGTGTTAACGTGAAGAAAGCAAACTTAGCACTGAATTAAAGACGCATTGCAAGGTGTGCACCGCGAATGCTCAATATAATTGGGAGCACAAGAAAGTCCGTCGGCTCTGTGAGAAGAGAGTAAGGGAGAGATGGAGCCCCTCAGTGCAGGTCAAACAGGTTCTGTGAAATAAGAAAGAAATCAGGACAAGGGAGATGAAGAGGCAGAGAGAGAGCATAGTGAGAAGGAGGGGAGGAATCTGTGAGCTCGCTCAAGGAGAGAAATGGGAGAATTGGAGCATTTTCCCCTTGTGGATACTCGACGTTTATGACCAGACAGACAGACAAAAAAAGAGAGAAAAATATATATGTGCATTCTTTATACCTGCGTTTAGCCCTCGCATGGTTAAATCCTTCTTCTAATGTTAACTCGTTAAATTTTTGTCCTGCCTATCAAGTCCAGCTGTCAGTCAAGACAGAATTGACCTGGATTAAATAATAAACTCAACATAGATCTGACACGATCATTTAGAAAAACACAGCTCCTTGGCACTTTTCAACTTTTTCTTGAATGTCTGATTTAGGATCATAGATCATATTTAAACAAAGGCTCAGTTTGGTAAGCTTTTCTGGTTTTAAAGCTTTGAGATAACCATCATGGATCTCATAATGCTATATTTTTAGAGCTAGAAGTGGCTACAATTAGCAATAATTATAGTGATCAGCTAATGCTAGCAATGTTGATTAGTAAGCATCCATCAGTTGTAGTGGTGTATCTGCTAATTAGTGTTAAATAGCATACAAATACAATGGTAGCATTTCAGTCACCATAACTGGAGCGCAGATGGCTTGGATGGCTGTAGAGCTAACTGCAAAGCGTGTCATATTACTTGTTAGATAAGTGCATTGAAAATTCTCCAAAAGCACCAACAGCACAATCATGGCAGAGAGCTCCAGGTCGACATCTCAAAGTTCAGCCAGTTGTGAGTTGTTGAGTTATTTTATGAATACTGATTTTGCTCCTAAAGCAAAATCTTTAGGAACAAAATTATGCTACTGCTGTACTGTAAGGTCTGCAAGGTTTTTAGACTATATCCTCCATAATGTATGCATGTGAACTGCACAGAAATATTGTTAAAGCATGTTTTCTGGCTGTACCGACATGCCTTCGTTGCATTTAGCTTTTCTGTCTAAGGTGATCCAATTATTCCACAATATAGTGGCACACAAAACCACTTTGCTTCAGGATTTGCAGCATTACACTCTGAAAGTGTCTTCTTTCTGCATGCAAACTGAATATATCAGCTCTATGAAAGTCTCCTTATTATAGCTGGGGAGCTCATGCATGTTCTGTTGTTAGCAGGCACTTTGGTGCTGCCTTCTTCTAGCTTCTGCTCTTTTTCTCTTGTCAAGATGCATTTTATGTCTCTAGCATTTTTGTGTTGTGATAATTTAAAGCATTTCTTGTGATATGCCGAGGCGCCGGAGTCTGATAGAATCTGTGAATGTGAGGCAGAGTGAAGGCTGAGTATTTATGAATGGCCTTTAACAGCAGGGAGAGATGAACTGCTGGATTTCGCCTGCTCTTGTTTCTTCGCCTGCTCTCTCCTTCTCCCACCGCGAGTCAGTGCGCGCCGTCCTATTGTGCACAACATTCAGGCTTAGTGTGAAAATCAGCAGATGGGTAATTTTGTTTGTATGATTAGTGAGGACGCGTGGGTGTGTGTGTTTCTGTCTGTGTATGAAAAAAGAGAGTGGGTGAGAGAGAGCTAAGGAGCAGGGAATAATTTATGACCGCTGTACCCTATAATTAGCAAAAACTAAATTGCGTGTCAATGTAGGAGGCAGTTAAATAGGGCTCGGCTTCTGTCAGAGGACATTACAAACCTCAAAAAGAACTGCAGTAGCAAACGACACTGTTTCCACTGACTACCGCTCTAAGCTCAAAAAAAAAAAAAAAGTGTCTGTAATAGGAGCCTATGGCCTGAATGGTTTCAGACCCAGTTTGGCGAGACCAAACTGCCAATAACTTTCTGATGAATTGCTAATTCTGATTACTTTTTTGCCTTTAATCTGTTAATAAAGGCAGAAGGCACAGCCCAAAGGCGGAATCAATTGGAAAACACAGAGAATATTCTGGAGAAAAAAACACCAATTGACATTTTTTAATTCTTCCTCTATACACTCTGTTGCCTATGAAGGTGCAGGCTTGCCCGAGGTGTCTGTGTGTGTGTGTGTGTGTGTGTGGTATGCACCAGCATAGCATTTCCACAGATTGAGGCTGTTCACGTCTGAAAGGGCTGACAGCAGTTGGCTGATTGATCAGATTGACTTTTTAGCTTGCAACAGCACCACCTCCCACCCACCCGGCTTCGTCTGAGACCTTGTGTTAGGATAGGACAATATTTTTTCGCACTGTTCAAATTGATTCACAAGGCAGTGTTCACAATAGAGGTCAAGCAGCATAACATGTAATATCTAAATCAAAACCTAAATTGATTTGTGTAATTCTTTTGTCTTGCTGCTCAGCGGTTCAAGAAGGGGATTGTTTGGTGAATTCAAAAATGTCAATGCTGCCTAGGTAAAAATACAGCGTGTGCCTTAGTACAAAAAATGAAAATGGCCATGATAATAAATGTAAACCTGAAACAACTGATCAGTGTTGTTTTTCACACAGTGCAGTTAAAACATTTATTATTAAAGTAAAGCACCTTTAGAAATTCAGTTAAATCATGAAATACAGTGATTTTATCTTAAAATTAAGAAATATGTAGATGACTTAAATAATTTAATTGAGTTTAGTTTTATTTATATTTTATTAGCACCAAATCACCTAAACATTCACCTCAAAACCCCAACAATAGGATGATCCCCTTTCAACAAGCACTTGGTGACAGTGGGAAGGAAAAACTTCCTTTTAACAGGAAGACACCACCAGGAGGCTCAAGGAGGGGCAGCCCTCTGGCCATAAGCAGCTGGGGGAGAGGGGAGGGAAGGCAGGACAAGACAAACTGTGAAGAGAGAATAGAGTAATAACAACTAGTGACTGAATGCAAAGTGGTGTAAAAACAGAAATGTTCAGCATTTCATGGCAACCCCCCAGTAGCCTAGACCTATTGCAGCATAACTAAGGGAGTCTTCAGGTTCACCTGATCCAGCCCTAACTATCAGGCCGGACCCAAACGCAGGACTCGAAGACAATGGAATGAAAAAACAAAGATACAAAAAACCCCAAAATTAATACGAGGTGGAAACTAGGACAGAGAGACTAAGGAACTCACAGATAACTCCTGAACACATGAGGAGATAACACAACAAAAAGAGGAAGACAGAGGACTTAAATACACAGGATAACGCGAGGATGGGAGGGAACAGAGCTGGAACTAATACGGACTAACAGAACATTGGAAGCAAAACTGAACACACTGAACACCAGACGCGAGACTGTCAAAATAAAACAGGAAGTACGGAGACTAAGACTAAGACACAGGGGCTTGACACTGAGACCGGGGTGAAACAGATACAGGGACCTGAGTGACTGGGAAGAAGGGAAGGGAACACCAAGCGCGGAGACTCGAAATACACAAACATGAAAATAAGGCTGGCTAAGCGTGGAGCGTGGATCACAGGGGAGGCATGGAAACAGAAACCTAAAAAAATAGATGAAAAAACTGAGATCAGAAAAAAACTAATGTTACAAAAATCAGATACAGAACTAAAAGAACCAGAACTGTTCTGTATGTACTACAACAAAATCCAAAGTATTGCACCACAGAGTATTTTTCTACAACAACATAATGTTTTTTATTACTCTATATTGTATTATGACTTATTATCCGATGCTGGTTGTTGAGCCAGGAAACAGCCCTTTAGCATTCACTGGCATCCTGATGTCCTAAGACAGAAGGCTGACAATGATTAAGGTGGCTGGGCCTTGGCCAGCTGAGCCCCCGGGTGGTTGTATTTTCCCTCTTGATAAAGCGAGGCCATCAAATTAAAACAACTCCACAAGTCATCACTTGCAGTCTGATATAACTTTCAGGCTTTTTATGAAAGTTTCTCTCTTCGTTCCACAGCTTAATTGTCACGTAATTAATACCTCAGATTGAAATCGCTCGTCTTAATGGCGCCTCTGCATTGTTTATGAGCATTGTTTGAAAAGCGTGACATACCAGAAGTTTATTAGTGTGCCCCATCTGTTTGCCGGGCTCTGCGTGTACATGAGACAACCTGATGTCACTCTTTGATGGCTTTCTTCTGATCTCCATAATTAATTTAAAGATGCCTGCATTAAGTGAAACAGAATATGCTATTTAAATAGATGCCACTGTTGCTTGACAAAGCTTCTGCAGAAACATGGTGGTGCACCAGCTCAAATTGTTAAATTAATTGCTCCCTTAAATTGTATTAATGGTGCAATTAATCAGTTTTATTAATTCCATAATACTGCACCCACTATAATAAATTTTAGATTTGACATGATTATTTTCTAAGCAAATAATAGAATACTTGTGCACTAATGGTTTCTCATTGACTCTAAGGCCTTCCATCACAACGCACAAATGTCTGGCGGTAATGAAAACATTTAGCTGTGACTGTGGATAGGGATTCACAAGTTAATAAAGCTAATTTAAATTAAAAAGCCAGGTCTTCTTGCTCAGAACACTCATAGGCAGTCAGTATCTTTTGTTGTAACTCTTCTTTAACAGAAATATTTAAGTTTGTGGTGTTAGCCTTATGACTTTTACACCAGGTTAGAGGAGCTTCTTTCCCTCTAATTTCAAAGTAAACTGCCATGAGAAGCTGTAATGTAAAAACAAAGTATAAAAATATAAAACAAGTGAGAATTAATTGCTTATGCCTTTTTTTAAAAATCTTCTAACACATTTTACATGTTTGGGTTGTTCTCCAAAACTCTAATTGGCGGTGTGATTACCACGCCACTGAGTTGAGTTAGTTTGTGTACTTCAAACAAAGGGGACTGATCTGAGCTGTTATGTTGGAGTCGGTGCTAATAAATGTTGAGCAGCAGTTTCTTTTGCTGAAATGATTGCAATGGCAAAAATAGAGAGCACCAATCGAGTCTATACACAGACTGGCAGAGCTTTGAAAACGAGGAAATAGCAGATGGCTACGGCGGCAGATTACTGACTATTGCGTTAGCATTATGAGGAAGCCAGAAGCCACAATTACATCCCATTACACGTTAAATTTTATTTCACAGAAGAAATATCTTTGAACAAGTCAGTATGTTGTGTTTATATTGATTTTCATGATTGCATGCCATATTGCTACCAAGCACAGGACAGTTGTTGCAGTTTGCATCGCGATGATGTTTACAGAGAGAAGCGCATCTGGCTTAGGATTGGACACTCTGCACGAAACTCCCAGGGTTAGACAGACAGGTCATAAAGTCACATGATTTTCAGTGTTGCTGTTGAAACTGAGATCACATTGCAAGACATAGGATCTGTGTTTGGGTCGCATATGGAATCAGCCCAAATCAGAACTGGAAAAGAACAATCTGATTGCATGGGATTTGTGTTGTCTCCACTGCACTAAAAACAGATCTGAGTCACATATGAGAGGGAGAAAAAAATTCGCTTTGTGCCATTTCTGCCTGCAGTCTGGACATCAAACAGTGTGAACAGACCCTGCTGGTGTTAGATGAGTAAAACACTGAGTCACTGTGGATGTCAGAAGATCCTTAATTCAAGCAGTCAGTGTTTGTCAATGTTTGCATCCTGGTTTACACTGTTTAGCAAATAGTCCATCCATCCATGCTCTGACCACTTCTCTGACTAGAGTAGCAGAAGGGCCTGAGCCTAACCCAGCTGACTTTAGGATACAGAAGGCTTGCCCCCTGGACAGATCAACAGTACATCAAAGGAAGCAAGCAGCCAGTGTGCACAGATTCTCTCAGTTGGTTAGTTTTTTATAGTTAAATTAAGCATTAATCTTACTGGACACGTACGCACTTAGAGGCATTGGAGAGTGCAGCAGCTAAGACCTTTTTTATTCACCATTCATAGTCTCTATATGTGAGAAAACTGAAATATAAATCATTTTGCATTATCACTGATCGTATCTTGTGGTCCATGATTGTAACTTTTGCAACAGTAAATAAAATGTGTAATGTAATGAAGCTGGAGATGTTAGCAGAAAGTTGTAGGCTGGACAAAGTTTTATTGTGAAACAGTGTGCGCCCATAGCACACCTACATTCCGGAAATTCAACTAAAGTAACACACAGCAAATATAACTTCAATTTAATTTTTAATTCATTTTTTTTATATAGTGCCAAATCACAGCAACAGTTGCCTCAATGCCTTTATATTTTAAGGTAAAGAACCTACAATAATACAGAGAAAACAGAAAACCCCAACAACCATATGACCCCTATGAGCAAGTAGGCGACAGTAGGAAGGGAAAGAAACCTCCAGCAGAACCAGGCTCAGGGAGGTACGGCCATTTGCCGAACGGTTGGGGTGAGGGAAGGAAGACGGGACTAAACACATGCTGTGGAAGAGAGCCAGAGACTAATAATAAGTAATGATTAAACGCAGAGAGGTATATAGATACATAGTGAGTGAAGACTTAACACTCAATGCATCATGGGAATCCCCCAGCAGCCTAGACCTATTTCAGCATAACTTAGGGAGGATTCAGGGTCACCAGATTTGGTTTCGCAAAAAGGAAAGTTCCTTCCTGAAGTGAGTGATTTTTTTTTAAAACATAAAGGTTTATCTGGCATTGCTGTGTTAGTGTTTGTTCTTCAACATCACACTGATCAAAGAAACGCGATTGTACCTGACCAGTCAGGCTGTTGGGGCGCCACAGCTGAAGAAAAAGTATTAAAGTAAGCTTCACTTATTAGAAGTAGTAGTACAAAGAAGGAGGAAGTCTGTGCAGGTGGATGAATGGGCCGAACATTTTATTACTTTTAGACTTACCTTGTGCTTTTGTCAGGAGTAGTTTTAGTTTTAGGTTTTGGAAGAGATCACTGATGATAACCACTTCTTAGAAGGTTTTTAGGCAGAAAGCTCTTTTTTCGTTTTTATATGACCATAACATTACAAGTTATATTAGTCACTTAAAGTGAGGGAGTTTTTCCTCAAGTTCTCAATGAATCATATAACAAACTCAAAATCCCCTGTGTGGATCTGCATGGCTTGTTACATATTAGTGTAACATGATTAACCTTCATATGGCCATCCAGTAATGTTGGTAGATGGCTCATTTTTTTGTCTCATAAAGAATTAAATGAGAAATTTTTATTGGAGAAATGGATATTGAGATGGATTCACCAAAATAGGTGAAATGTATGCATGTCTCGTGCATCTTTTGCGCACCTGTGTCTTCCAAGCTGGCTAGCCAACTACTTGTGGGCGTGTCTTGCAGAGTTACCTGAATTTCATTCAGACTTGAAATATCTGTGAATCCCAGAGCTTCTGGACAGATTACAGATAACACAGTTGAACTCTGGGCAGTTTGTTAATAATAACAGCTCTTCCTCCCATGCCTTTGAAATGAAGGTAGATCAAAGCTGGTCCTCCTGTGCTTCTCAGGGAGTTCAGCTGTAACTCAGCAGGGGAGCCGCCAAGGCTGTAGCCGGCACTATCTTTCCTGCCATCGCACTTTCAAAGGTTTGTGGTCAGCATCTGTCCGTCTTCAGTTTTAGAGGTATTAACACTTGTTAGGAAGCTTTTAAAGCACTTAACGGAGGCTAATACGGTGGACTTGAGTTGCAAACAACAACAACAAAACTAAAAACACAGCATTTCAGGGAACACAGTACACAACATTTCACTTTGTGGAAAAGGTTGTGACTGCATTTCTTTCTCGCCAACGCCGTCTCTCCTCTCCTACTCTTCACCATCCCCCAGCACACACATACACACACAAACACTGTGAATCAGACATAAACACAGTCAAACGAGAGGAGAGAAACTATCACAAGGGTAATTGACAGCAAAGGCTTTTGCATCCAGATGAAGTGCAACAAGAGTGCATAAATTAGATAAATAACAAATGAAATGTTTTGGTTTATTTTAATTTACTGCTTTTTTTTTTTTGCCTATTTGGAGGTGAATCTCTGGAGCGCTGGAACTATTGATCAGCAAGATCCCTGTACAGTTTAAGCTTGTCACTTTAAAACCACAGTCTTCTTTTATATTTCCAGGTAGCCTGCTGTTATAGTGGTTCGGAAGAGGTTTGAAGACGCCTTTGTGTGATTGTTAGTAATCTGAGTCACAGGAAATAAGTACTTGCTTTTAGTATGTGTGATACTTCAAAAGTTGCAGTATTTGCATTTTATGTGCTCTTACTTTCAGTTCTCAGCTGGAGGATGTGTAAAATGGACATTTCTGCTATGAGAATAGCATTTTGGAGTGCTGTGTACAGTCACTAGGGTACAATAAGTACTCACCATCTGAATATATTCTCAAGTAATTTTCCCAGCATTGTCGTAATTGCTTATGTCCAGTGTATGTGAAGGCTAAAAAGCTGCAGCTTCACGGTTGTATTATCCCATTAAAAATTGCACACTGCTGTGTAGAGTAATAACAACATGCCAAAAGCTGCAGCAGTCTCTTCACAATGAAACAACTAATAATCACTAGTAAACCTTAGTGAACAACAGCCACGGGGAATGGGGAATGAAGACGAGCAAAATATAAGGCCATTTAACAAACAAAAGCAGCCGCGGCAAACAGATTAAGTATTTCAGATTTTCTAAAGTTATAGTCAGTAAATATAAATTGCGTGAATCCTTCACTCACGCCACGCATAGGCACTTGTGAGCACCGAAGTCATGCCCAAACACACCTAAAGCAGCTGCCAAGAAATTCGACACCTCTCAGTGTGTCGCACGGCAAACAATTGTCTAATCCTGAGTGAAATATTGTTTTCCATTTCATTATCATACAAAACAGGTGCAGCCTTCAGCAAACACCGTACCCATGAGACTCATTCAAAGCTTTGCAACATTTTGTCAAATACCGCTTCAGACGTAATAGAAAGCACACGAACAGCATCTGACAAAGATCCTCTTTCTCTGCCAAACTCCTCTTAAGGTAAATTATTTTATATTCCATTTAAAAAAAGCAATCATCCTTAAAACTGGGGACATTTCTCACATCATCAATAGATTTTCTCCACTTACTTCATGGCAAATTATTTTTTAAGACTGAACGTTAAGATTAAATGGCCTGTTGAAAGGGACAATTTTTCCCTGTTTTTTTTCCTCCCCCCTCTAATCATGAATCCCTAGCTGCTAATATTTAAATCAGTTTCTTCTGCAAAAGATATCCGATTTAACTCCCTGCTCATTAGCAACACTTCAAATCCTCCCTGTATCACATCTCTTTTTGCTTTTTAGTCGATCCCGTGGAACAGCAACCCTTGCTCCCTTGTCTCATTCTCCCTCTCCTTGCTCTCTAGTTGCTCTTCCCCCTGAGGACAGCGCATGAAGGTGACTGGCCTTGCCCTTTTACCTACCAGCGCATATCTGTTTTATGCAAAGTAGTAGCAACAGCAGGTTGAGTGGGTGTTTAATTGAGATGGACAACAAAGTAAGCTTTACTGGTTACACCGGAGAGAACTATAAGGATTGTCACTTCCTACATTTTAGCCAGTAACATAATATAGGACCTGTGAGGGTTTGATGTCTTTGGGATGTCATTTTCTCCGTAAGTGGGATAAAAGCAAACAGAACAGTGCTTGTTCTGGAATGAAGCATGACTGGAATGAAGCCACCTCCCTTAGGGTGGCCAGATTAAAAATTGCAACACTGAACACACGGGGAGGAATTGCAAAGCATGGCAAAAGAGTATGCTGAAAAAGGGAGATGGGAGGGAAAGGGGGTTGTGTTATTGACACAAAGATTAAATGGATCTCCCTGTAAAACTGCTGGATGAAAATCACTTCTTTCCCTGGTTGATCACACGCCCAAATGATCGTTACTGAAATAAATATGAGAGTTTGGATCACATGGGTAAATCAATATGCTTGTTAGACTCTTACATCAGAGAATTAAAAGCTAGAGGAGTGTGTAATAGCGTGTTACCATGGTACAGCTTCAGTGCCATGCCACAAATGTTTGTCTGAGTCTGTGTGTTTTTGTGTGTGTGTGTGTGTGTGTGTGTGTGTGTGAAGAAGTGGGGTAATGATAATCACTGTGGTACTTTATGCCCTTTTGTGGCCCTCAATTTAAAAAATTAAAAGGGAGTCACACTATTGCTTAAAGGGACAATCCAATTATCAGCGCGAGAGGAAGTAAAAGTGCTTGAAGGTGTACCTCTTTAATGTAAGGGGTTAAAAAATAAGAAAAAACTTAATTATTCAGGAATCACTAATTGTTATTGCTTGGCTTTAGTTCCACAAAGCCCAGAGCTGGGGGATTTGTGTGCAGGATGGTGCTGCTTCAGTGACTGCCATTTGGGAATTTTGGAAAACTGAGAGAAAATGAGTTGCTATATCTTTGGGATGAGGATGCGTTTCTTTGATTAAAACTGACAGCAGCATTAGAGGTGAAAGCACACTTGGGTATAAGGTATATTTTGCAGTTCAATTCAAATGTCCTAAATCACCAGTATAACCAGCAATATTATTTTTGGAAGATCCAGTTTGAACAGAGAGCAGTAATGTTGAGACCCAGTGGATTTCTTTCATTTTGTTCTTTGGAAATAATGGAAAATGGGGTTCTCGTTCCCTGCAGACAGAGTATAAGCTTAAAAATGCTATGCAAAACTGGCAGAAGATTGCATTTTCACCTTAAATCTGTTTTTATATTAAAAATGTAAAATAAAATTGGATCACTTGCATTGACTTTCACTATGCACTTCAGAGACGTTTTAGTTTCTTTCTCTTCATTTTTTTTTAGTTTTCAGTTTTATGACCCACAACTTTAGTGTTTGTTTAATTAAATTTAACATTTACTTTGGCAGACAGCTTGGTGTATCCCGCGTGGTATAAAGCGTACTTGTTTCTGTTCTGCAAACAGGAAAAGACTATAGACTAAACTAACTACGTAATTTCATTCTATGCACTGTTCTGTATTAAGCACAATATGCTTAATTGGATGCACTTCTTCATTACACTCTATTCCACTTCCTGTCAGCTGCCAGTTGAAGACAGGTTACCATGGTTACCCACCCTCGTTTGAGATGAACCAAGTGATGATTAACAAATTTCAAAGTAAAGTATATTATGCCTTGCAACATGAAACCAATTAAACTCTCAGAATGAAGAGTTATTCACATTAGAGCTCAGCTGCCTTGATCACGGTCCAGCAATATCCCACATTTCACTGTGGGATATTTATGCTGCCATAATGTCCAGTGCTGCTTTCCTATAAATATAATGCCCTTTGCACAGTATCAGTCACACATTGAGGTTTCTGACATATTAAAATATCCATATACTCATTAGTACATGACTACGGAATGTTACAAGGAAAACTATTCTGCAGCCTCTAACACTTCACACACTATTTCAAGGCCTTAAACTTCAAGGGTTTGGGTGTCACATGTTTGACAGACTGAGGCTAATTGAGAGGTGGGGTATAAGAGTACAAAGTTTTAAAAAAAGAAAAGAAAAGAAAAAGAAGCAGAGAGAAAGGAGTGAACATCTTTTGCTCAGCTTACTTTTTCCTTTGTCTAAAAACTTAAAGCTTTATATGATGCCAACATTTAATTTCATCTTAAATTAGATTGTATCGACTACTGTATATGCAATACACTAACAAACATGTTGGCATGATTTTATAGTCTGACTGCTATTACAGAGCCTACTAACAATACAAGGTGGCAGGGAGGTGCAGAAGTCAAACCTTTTCAACTCACCACCTAGGGGCCCTGTTGTGTGGTGTTTTCATGTTCTCCTTCTGCCTGAGTGGGCTCTCTCCAGGTGCTGCTCCCACTGTCCAAAGACATGCATGTTAGTTTAACTGGCAAATTCTAAATTCACTGCGGGTGTGAATGTGAGTGCGAATGGTTATTTGTCACTCTGTGTTAGCCCTGCGAATGAGACTGGTGACCTCTCCTGTGTACCCTAACTTTCACCCTGTAACAGCTGGGATCAGCCCCAGCACCCTCAAGACCTTGCAAGTGGCAGAAAGTAGATGGATAAAGTTACAATGATATTTGTTATTAACTTTCAAACTGTAATTTGATATCATGTTCATAACAAGGTAAAAACTGAATCTCACTCAGCTTGAGTTCTGCATGAAGATTTGGATCCGTGTCTCTGAGGTACTTTGATATGTTTGAGGTTTTTACTTATTGCCTGCGTGACTGAAATGTAAATTATCTCGATGTATGACTCGTCTCACTCGCTGTACCTGCACTTACTCCCCAATCTCTCCAATCCGTGTGGTACCTATGGTAACATCTGCACCCACAGTACAATAGAAAAACACTATCATCAAGCTTTTATTGACTTTTGCCATCTATATTGTGAAACACCAATTACTTTGACACATTTAAATTGCACTGAAATCAAATTTTCACCAATATTAGTCACACTGAGTAAAAATAAATGCTGTAAGCAGCACAAAATTTCCAGACCTACAATTTCTCCTTCCATAAATGATGTCTGTTAGCTCAGTTTCCTGTTGTAATGATCCAATTTCATTTTTATTATGTTTCGAGCATTATTATTCTTATTTTTTTATTAATTTTTTTGTCAATTTCTAACCAAAAATCAACCAAAATTTAATGGCGAATATGTTTTTTTTTCTTCTTCTTTCTTTTCTTCTAAATTTCCAAGTACTGCAGTTTACTTTAATATCATGATACTGCATCCGTAATAGGAAAAAGTTTTATTGATGTTACACAAATCAGTTATTGTTTAACTTTGTTAAAACGAAAAATGATAGAGATGGGCGGCATAGCACCGTTGCCTCACAGCAAGACGGTCCAGTCTTGGGCCTTTCTGTTTCCATGTTCTGCGTGGGTTCTCTCCAGGCATTCCAGCTTCCTCCCACACTCCGAAAACATGCATGGGATTAGGTTAATAAGTGATACTAAATTGGCTGTAGGTGTGAATGTGAGATGAATAGTTGGCTATTTATATATGCTAGCCCTGAGACAGACTGGCAACCTGTCGAGAGTGTATCCTGCCTCGCCACCCTGGTTAGGTTCCAGCGCCTTGCGACACTGAAATAGATGATCGTTAGAAAATGCATGGAAGCATGGATGACAAAAGACTAGACCTCAGAATTCGCTCTTAGAGAATGAAAATCTCTGCCAATCAGAGGGAATTAATCAACGATTGGCTCTTACTTCTGCCAGAACTTTGAAAGTAGCACAGTAATGCAGTGTTTACATTTAATATGATCGCTGTCTAAACTGTACACTATTAGGTTATAGAAGAATTACAAGAATATCAGGTTAAGATGTTTATGTAATGACCATTTAAACTGCATCCTCTTTGGACGGTACCTCAAGTGTCTTGTGTCTTGCCTCACGTGTATACATTAGGCAACCAGTCATCTTCGCCCCCTGTGTCAGTGACTAAATGCTGGGTGGGATGTCAGAGGGCTGCTCTTCACTTTGATGATGATTCACTGTGGCATGGTGCCTTTGATCCTCTCCCCAGCTTTGTGAATAAAGAATACACTTTGATTGACGCTGCGCACATTATGGCCGTTTGAGAGTTGGCAGAGGAGAAAAAGACATGTCTGTCATGTTGAAAAGCCCCTTGTCTCTGCTGCTAAGGGCCAAGTTGGAGGAAAAACACTTTTGAGCTGCTTTCAACATCTAACCCTATACAATGCCTATTATTGGAGCCTATCCTGCACAGCAGCTATCTATCCTTTGTCATGTGCAGCATGTTTGATTCAATAGTGTTTGATCAACACCCACGGCTATTTAAAAGCGAAGACAGCCCAAATACAGATTGGGTTAGTTACAGTTATGGGCTGAAATGAACCTTCAGTGCTTATCACACACACACAATGTGACATGGCAAAGTAGAATAAGGATCAGCCTTAATCAACCATAATGGGTGATAAAATGAGCTTAGCTACTGCTACAAATCACAGCCTTCTTCTTAGTTTCAGATCCTTCTCAGTATTCTAACCCAGTGCAACCTTATACGCAATCACAAGCATATTATACAGGGATAACAAGAAAACAAGAGAATAGCGATATAAGAGCAGCTAGTAACGTACAAACCTAGTATATTGTGTTTTGACGAATTGATGTCTCTGCTTTGAATTGCACAAAATAGATGGAAAAGGACTAAACCTGCCAAAAATGACAACAGAAAGCAAAATAAATGTGTTCACAATTTGAATTCACCACCACAGCAATTCATTAGGAATAATAGAAATACACTGTAAATAATGTATCGCACAAGAGCTTAAGTCTCTGGTGGTTATAGAACATTGTGTCACACTGAGTCTTCAGCGCAACTGGGGAAATCAAGCAGTCAGCTTTGAATGCAGCTGGGTTTGTTATTGGTCCCAGTAGGGAACGTGAGACACGTTTTAACATGTATTCAGGGATCTGGGGATTTAATACCTTTCCGTGTTATAATCAGCGCAGGATATATTCGATCAGTGTGTGGTTACCGAACATTGTGAAGCTGTGAAATACGGTATAAAGGTGTGACCTACAGATTGCAATCCTTTCAGCAGCCTTTCAGGCAAGAAAAGATGGAGTTTTCTGAGAGCTTTCATGCGTTTGCACGTGCTCACTCACATACACAGTGCATGTGTGTTAAGTTACTGTGTGTGTGCACAAGCATTTGTTCAGCTGAGCTGTGCTGAGCTGTACCCTGTGTACTGAGAAAATTCAAAGCAATCTGCTATCTCTCCTGAACCTAGCCAAGCGCTGACTGTAACACAAAGGACAGCGCAGAACACCTGCTGAGATGATGGAGATGGCTTGCAGCCAAGACAGCATATGGGTCTCATTCTGGTCCTAATGAAGACAACCTGACATAAATATCGGACAAAACGGCCCACTCTCGAGACCTGCGCTGTCCCACTGCAACGTTGCTGACATTGACGTAAACATTTGATCATCCTGGAGGTTTTGAGGCAGGAGGAAGCATGGAGAGACAGAGAAACTGGCAGTGTAATGCGATATGTTTAATGCATAACAATACAGTTTCCAAAAAGCATAAACAGCTCAGTGTTCTTTGAAACCTACAGGTAAGGGAGCACACCATCCACTGTTGCAGGATGAAATGTTTTTGCTGCTGTAAACAAGCGCAAGCCCACAACCTTTACTGAGTGTGTGAAGTGTCAGAACACCTCAGTGTTAAAAGAGAAGCTTCTCGGCGCTTGAAAGACTTTACTTTTCTCAAGCTCTGAATCTGTGTCAAAAAAAAAGACAAACATCAATCCAGCAGGAACATGGGTAATTAAGCGAAGTCAGAGCTTGAAAAGGTTCTGTTTTCAGGCTCATTTTCAAAAGCAGCACCTGCACACTACACCATTTAAAACGAGTATAGGGCTTTGAATTGATTTTTTCTTTTGTTTTGTTTTTTTCCACATGGTAGAGAGTGAAAGAATCCTGTGCCAAAGCCCTGTTCTTTGGCTTAAACTGACCTCCTTCACTGATTTTCAGGACAAACAGAACAGCAAAGCAAACATGTCACTTGATGCCCCAACCTCTGGTCCTGTTGTGATCAGTGTGGACGTCTGCAGCCAGTCAGAGAGGCTAACTGTTAAAATAACTGCCTGACAAGGAAGCTCTGGCTGTTTAGAGAGATAATGGCCTGGACCACAGACACAATAATAGCCTCCCTCTGTGAAGAAATGTTGTCCTGCCAGTTCACAGCCCCCCGTGGTGCCTATTTATAGTAAACCATAATTAATACGCAGTATAATTGAAGCTTCTGAGTAGAGCTGAAACATACAGACTCCTATAAATAGAGGCCCCCTGCGCCAACGGGAGGGGAGGAAAAAGTCATGCAGAGATGTGAAATCGCAGCTGTCAAATCTCATATCAGTGGACATTTCTTTTCTTTTTTTTTTCTAATTCAGCGTTAACTAATCTTCAGCCTTGAGAAATACATTATAAATTCTGAGCGGAATATGCTAAGCAGAGCAGTGCTCCTCTGTCATCACTTCACGCAGACAAAGAGATTTTTTTACAGTCTGTGGCAGATGGGATTAATAATAATCTAATATTGTCAAAGTTCATCAGCTTCCTGCTTCGTAGGGTGCACCAGCAGCAACGAATCACAGCGATGACATCTTGGTATCCATGTTTCGCAGCTCAAGTCATAATTCCTCCAAGGTTCAAACCATCCAATTTGGCACTCTCATATTATCACTCCGGCCGTAATCCGTTCATTAGCGAAACAATCTCAAAGTCTTTTTTGATAATTAATGGCATTTAGATGATGATTCGATGTACGGTATATGTGGAAGCAGTCTTCCTTATAGCATGTTAATGATCCACAGCATTCTGCTAATCAGTCAATTAATCACCATCTTATGAATTTAATCTCTTACTTAGGCCCTGTTCTACATAATGGGTTTTAAACATTCAAATCCATGCTTGGATTACAAATGAGGCGCACTCTGGTACCGTGCACTCAAACTGGGCTTCCACTGGCAGTCCTTGATTTGACATGTTATTAGATAACATGTTGTTTTTGTATTCTTCAGCAAAATGGGGTATAACCCTGTGCACCCTTTTAAATTCTTGCAGGGGTGCCATTAAAAGCTGCATTTTTCTGTATGTGCTTTTAGGGTGTACACGGTGCAGTTCATGTTTTCTAAGGGGGGTATTTTCTGATGAAAAACAACCTCTCTGCAATCTTTGGATCTCATTCAAAAAGCTCAAAAGCCCATTTTTGCTTTAGTGATTTCACACAGCGGGTGTGAAAACAAGCTCATGTTTATTTATGTCATACTTAAATCTCTCATATCAAGAGCACAGTTAGTCAAACTAGGAGTAAAGTCCCAGTTTCTAAATTACAATAGTAAAGTCCACAGTGGTGGATCACTTTTAATGCATGTTTCGATTGGCTTTTTGCAGAGAAAGCAATCAATATTACTAAAAGGCTTGCCATTGTTTTGCTAAAGTGGTCAGAAAGGGGCTTGGGCAGGAAATTTAGGCTTTGACTTTCCATTTTTGTTAGAAACACAGTTGGCATATTCGAGGTTGGAGTATTTCTTGTTTTAGTGTTTTCCCAACTTTGGTACTACTTTCAAAGGCAAACTTTTATTTAAAAAAAGACAGTTTAAGAGTGGCTGTTGAAAGCACTGCTTTTACTAACTATTTTATATCATGTAGGCTGTGTGGAGGGCAAAGGCAGTACCGAAATGCAAGATAACCAAAACAAAGAAAATCAAACCTTCAGCTCAACAAGGACCACATACTGCAAGCGAGGACACAACCAGGAGGGACAACATAACAAAGAGGAAAGGAAGACTTAGAGAATATATACATACTAGGTAATTAGGGAAATGGGAAAACAAACACTGAGACTAAGACATAAGAATTTGACAGAACTAAACAGGGGCATGACTGGAGAGACAGAGACATAAACGAACAGGGAGACTTTCACAGAAGACGCTGAGGACAAGACACAGAGACAAAACTAGGGCATGAAAAGAAATTAACATAATCAAATATGAAACCATCAACTAGAAATATAAATAACAAAACTCTGAGGCACTAGGAGAGTACATCATAGACAGAAGGTCATGGGACTCAAACATTAACCGTAAAGACATATGATAGAACATGTGCACAGAACTATAATACAACGATAATTAAAAATGAGAAAGACCTAGAAAAAACTCAAAACACTTGGTCAATAACCCAGGGACCATGACATTTTCATAATGATTTACTAATGCATTATACACTCAAGTTGCTATTTGTGTTAACGAGCAGTTGAACAACCCAGTACCACCTCTTAAACTGCTCATAAACCCAAACATCAGGTGGCTGTGGGAGAGCGAGTCATCTACTAATTGCAAGGTTTGTGGGTCAGTCCTCTGGCTTCTCTAGTCTACATGCCCAAGTATCCTTGGCCAAGATGCTGAACCCCAAGTTCCTCCTGATTTGTTCATCAGAGTGTGACTATTGTAGATAGAAAGCACTTGGAGAAAAAGTGGCTGTATGAGTGTGTGTGAAAAAGACATGTTGTACACTGAAAAAAAGGCCATGTTGGATTTACTTGATTCAATAGTGGACATTTGTTGCACACAAATGTTTTGCTTTGGCAGAAACTTAAACAACTGAGTTAAATCAACACAACTTTTTCATATTCAATAAACCTGTGCATTTTGTGTTTCTAAAACGCGATTGAAACATGTTCAGATGAAGTAAGTTGAGCTCTTGGAATATTTTAATCCTTCACAATTTTGTCATTTTATTTCAACACTATTCAATAACTTTTACCCCAATACTACTTGGTCACTTAAATACTACATGTTGTCTTCATATTACATAATGTTCAACAAAGTCTAGATCCTGGTTACCATAAAAATTGAATGGATTTACAATGACTACCATCCTCTGGGTTGCAGGAGAGCTGGGAAATAACCCTGAAGTGATAGGTTACGAGGCAGGGTACACCCTGGACAGCTCACCAGTCTATCACATAGAAACAAACAACCATTTACACTTACATTCACAGATAATTTAGAATCATCAATTAACCTAGCTCTAATAGCTGCATGACTTTTAACTGTGGGAGGAAACCAGAATACCCAGAGAGAAACCACTGCAAACTAGCCAGAATGTGGATTTGAACCCAGGACCTTCTTACTGTGAAGCAACAGCACTAACCACCATGCCAACAATCTAGGAAACACAGGAAAGCTATGATTTCCTGTGTTTGATGCAGAATTTTTTTGTTTTTATCCTTGACAGGTTAATCCACAATAAATAGCAATAGCATGCACGTGGTGTGTGTGTAGTTCTCTGCCTCTTATAACTCCACTGATTTTCCTGCAGTTTGAAATCTTGTGCGATCTTGTGAATTTCATGAGTTCAGCAACTAACCACTCTTACTAGATTGTATCCTGTCATCTCAACAAGAACAAATTAAGTTTTTGAATTCCATGCAAATCCTACATGATTTAATTACGTTCATAGAAACATGAAATTATTGTGTTCAAATTACAAGGTAGACTTTTTTAATGTAACAACCACCCAATTTACTTTTTTTGGTATACCAAAAAAGAGTGCGAGACTGAAACCCATGCAGTGTTGCGGGATTTAACATTGCTATATTATTGACTTACTTCACTTGAACATGATATGAACAATTTAATCTACCCTCTCTGCATATCATGTAGTTTCTACACTATATAGTTACACCTAACTTTAAAGCATGAGGCAATTGTGTTAAATACACGCAAGATGCTTACGTAAATCCAAGAGCTGGCCAATCCCTTTTTTTCAGTGTATGGAAGCACTTTCTGTGCTTAAGTAGAGTAGGAAAGTCCTATTTACCATTTACATATAATCAGTCAGCTTAGTACTTTAAGGATGTAGTAATGCTTTAGATGAGTTGCTAAAGTTCAGAGCATTAGATGATTTATGTGACTTCAAACATGGCATGGTTGTTGGTGCCAGACTGGCTGCTGTTGTAATGCAATTTTCCTCCCATTCACCAAAGCTCAATCCAAAGGCATACCTTAGGGATTTGGTGGGATGTTAAATTCACATCATGGATGTGCAGCTTACAAATGAGCAGCATTTGTGTGATACTATCATGTCAATATGGAGCAAAATCTGCAGGGAATTGTTCTGTCACTTTATTGAATGAATGTCAGAAGAATTAAGATGGTACTGAAGGCTTGAAGTGTGTAGTACCAAAGAATATATATGACTCAACAACTTTTAGGGTCCAGATTTGGGAGAATACTAAACAAACCAGACAAAACCTACTCATCGATAACATAGTAAAGTATATAACTGAAGACCTAATGACTGAGAACATGAGAATTCATCAGTTCACATATTACTTCTTTATAACAAAAGAAAAGAAAAACAATCAATATCGGCTGGTACAATTTTTTTTGTGTCTATGATATTTTTTATTATATTGACATTTGTTGAAAATTTAATGATGCAAAGTAAAATAACTCCAGTTGTGTTTTCTGTTTTCCTGACAATAACAGGATATTTTCCACACTGCAGAAATTTTGAGCTAGACTTGCGTTAGCCAAACAACTTTTGTTTGTACGAGCAGCACACATTGAATGTTGCAGTCGTGTCTTGATTTGAAGCATACTTGGGCTGACAGAAACACTAATGTGATTTATGTGCGTTCTGCCTGAAGGATCCGGTGACAGGAGTAGGCAGAAATGAACAGAACAGAACAGAGTGACAGATAAACGCTAGTTCCCGCTCAATGTGAAACTCGACAAACTCAAACTGATTGAGACGTTTCTGCTCAATTAGCACATTTCACTTTCTTTTCTCAAACCTCGATTTTTCCTCTTTTTTTTCTCTTTTCTCCACGCTAATATTTAGACTTGCTGAGTTATTTATGGATGAGGTCAGTGCAGAAGGTAAGCTCCTGCTGGCTAGTTAAGTGCTTGGCATCTGTTTTTTTTTTTTTTTTTTTTTTATTAATTTTTAATTTATTTATTTATTTTTCACAGATGCCCACACAGCCTCCCCAAACCGAACCTGTCACACGCTCCGACACACACATCAGCTCAAATATTAAACAGGTCAAAACAGAAACACCTTGAAACATCATTCAGCAAAAAAACAGAGTGTGAAGAGTAATTGTAACTGGAGCTTAAACTGAAGGTAAAATGAAACATGGACAGCGTTATTATTATCAGTATCATTCATGATGCACTTTTTTTTCCCACAGAGAACGCATGAATGATAGCTGAAATGAAAATGTCGCTTTCTGTTCTGCAGTCACTGAAACAAAAGTCACCATAGCCGCTAAAAACATCCTGCTGCATACATGCTGCAATCGCACTTTCCTTGTTTCCTTGAAACTGCACCGAACTGACTCAATATATGTGCAGGAAATGAACGCTTTGCCGTCGTTTATCCCATTTACCCTTGCCTAGGAAGAAAATGCAGTGCCAAGCAATGTTTAAAAAAAAAAAGAAGAAATGAATGGAAAAAAAAGAAAGAAAGAGGCGTAGAGCAGTTAGCTACTGTGTGTGACTTTAAAATTGGCTTCTACAAGTTTCTGTAATAAATCCTCTATTAATTTAGCTCCAGAATTAAACTACAGGGTATTATGGCCCCAAATATGCTGAATATATTAACATTTCCACGGAAGCATATTAAGTCGTGCAACCAGATGTCATGTGACATATCACAGACAATAGAGAGGAAATAACATCCTGAAGCAGTTTTACATGTGCAATATGCTCTGTCCCATCAATAGTGAAACGGGCTATATTTGAGCCAAGCTGACACATTACTTGGCTCCTCATATGTGGAAGGCCGTTGGCAATGAAACTGTGTTATATGGCCCAGTAGTGCTGACAGGTTTCTTTCTCCTTCTCCTTCTCCTTCTCCTCTACCCCCCACCCCCCTCTTTATTTCTTCCTCCTTTAGGCTTTGGAGAGGCCGGCACGTGGCAAGAAGAGGAGGGGGTAGGATGGATCTTCAGCCCGGTGTAAGAGCCTCCCCCCGGGGAAGCCGGCGTCAGACGCAAGACCTCACGGGCCGTTGACCTGCTGTCTCCGTGATTTATGGCGGCTGGGGGCCTCTGGTCACTGCAGACTCCTCTCCTCTCTCTCCTCCACTTCCCTTCACGCACACTGCAGGACCGCAAGGAGCCACACACACTGCACCACCGTCCACAGGAGCATTCAAAAAGGGATTCCTCGCACATGCCAAGCTGCACCACAAGCGTGCATATATCCACTGCATACAAAAATAAACACCCCCATAAACATTCCTACACTGCGGCACCGTGCCCCGCCATCCAGTCACATGTCCATTAGACAAAGCCTGCTCTCAGAGTCGGCTCCATTTGACGGCGTGTGGATTACGATCAGTTATGGTGTGTCAGCTGTGGAGCCCTTGGTGTAGCTGCTGCTCAGGGGCAGAGCTGGATCAATGGAAGTGCGCTGAGTAACGAGGCGATGTCCCTGTTTTCGCGTGGTCCGGGAGCAATCAGCAATTAGCATCGTACCCCACACAGAGCTCTGCTTCTACGCTGCAATAATCATCGTCCTCTATGGACTATTAGTGCAGTGACTTATTTTATTATGAAATAAACTGTAGCAGGACAACTGCTCCTGTGCACACAACATCTGTCAGAGCACCTTAAATACCATTTTTCCCCCTCCAGCCTTAAAGGTTTGGAGTGTCCAGACTACTTTATTATTATTTTTACAAGCTGTGGCCTGACAGTGAGAGCCAAGAGGTGCCCTCGCCATGGTGTTGCCACCCCCAGACAAACGCCACGTTTGCCTGACCACCTTCGTCATCATGACCAGCATGGCCTTCATGGATGCCTACCTGGTGGAGCAGAACCAGGGTCCCAGGAAAATCGGTGTGTGCATAATAGTGCTAGTCGGGGATGTGTGCTTTCTCATAGTGCTACGATATGTGGCAGTTTGGGTCGGTGCTGAGGTGCGCACCGCCCGACGAGGATACGCCATGATCCTGTGGTTTCTGTACATCTTTGTGCTGGAGATCAAACTCTACTTTGTCTTCCAGAATTGCAAGGCTGACAGGAAAAGTCTGGAGACAGTAGCACGGAAAGCATTGACGTTACTATTATCCGTGTGTGTGCCTGGGTTATACTTAGTTTTAGTGGCTCTGGATAGCATGGAATATGTGAGAACTTTCCGGAAGAAGGAGGACATGAGGAGTCGTCTCTTCTGGGTGGCTCTGGATCTTCTGGACCTGCTGGATATCCAAGCTAACCTGTGGGAGCCCCAGCGGACAGGCCTGCCCATCTGGGCTGAGGGCCTGATGTTCTTCTACTGCTACATCCTGCTGCTTATTCTGCCCTGTGTGTCGCTCAGTGAAATCAGCATGCAGGGGGAGCACATGTCACCCCAGAAAATGATGCTGTACCCTGTCCTAAGCCTGGTCACCATAAACGTGGTCACTATCCTCATACGTGGTGTAAACATGGTGTTGTTTCAGGACAGTCGGGTCTCCACAATCTTCGTCGGGAAGAACGTGGTGGCCATCGCGACCAAGGCCTCCACCTTCCTGGAGTATCGCAGACAGGTGAAAGAGTTCCCCCACCCACAGAATGCAATGGCACTAGAGCTGCAGCAGAACTCAGTCAGCCACACACAGCCACTGCCCAACGCCACCAGTTTGCCACACGAACCCTCACCGGCGCAGGATGTCATCGACACATGACCGCCAGCGCTAGACTCAGCAACAGTACAAAATAAGTGAAAGCTCTAGGAGTGGAGGACAGAGAATAGAGAAATCAGCTGCATGACAGGATGATATTCTGCTCTTGTCAAGCCCACACGAACTGCTGTGAAACCATAAAAGAGATTTTTAGCATCACCTGCCTGTCAGAATATACTGTAAACCTACACTTGACTGAGTGCAGCGAGCAGACTTTTCAAGTCAAAACAAGTTTTTATCGTGCTGTTGTATTTTTAATTGTCTCAAATGTTTTAAAAGTTCAAACTTTATTTAGAGACAATCTCCACACTGCTCTGACCAGTGACATTAAGTCGTGTAAAATGGACAGCTGGTTCCCCTTCAGTGAGTATCTTGCTTTTTGTTTTTAAAGGTCACTTTTATGACAGCGCATCTGTGGCATTTCCTTTGAATTCCAGCGCCAAAGGACATACCACTCAGCGTGAAGCACTGATGGAAAAGAGGAGCAGAGAGTTACAAGGGTCATTCATGAGAGGCTATCTGTTCTGGCTATCTGTGCTAGAGCAAGGTTGATGGCTTCTATGTTTGGGTCTGCTGAGGAAGGTTCTCTGTGGGAAATGCTACAGACCAAAAGTCTGATCAAAGCACCGGTGCAAATCACTATACCATCCACTGCAGGCATCCCAGAGTGCGTTAAAGTGAAACGATATGTGTTTGTGTGCATGCGTGCACGCGAGAGTGTGTATGTCCGAAGGGCTTGCGTGGTGACCACGGGAGGTTTAGCGTATTTCAAGTTGTTTTGGAGCAGATGAAAGTGTTTGATGGGTGTGACGAACTGCAAATGAAACAAAAATATGTAGATGTCAGAAGCGAAATAAGACAATGGGGGAAAGATACTCCTTGTTTCCTGTACTGTACATTCCTTTAAAACTATCTCAAGCCTTGAGAATCCCAAGTATGCCTCACAAGAGAATTGACAAACATAAAGAAATAAAATAACACAGAAAAAATACATTTCAGATGTTATTCAGTTCATTATTATTATTATTATTATTATTATTATTATTATTATTATTATTATTATTATGTACATTCTTTACATGTTGGAGGTCAATGATGTTTTAATAAAAGTAGAAATTAATAATAACAAGATGGTGGTTTCTTTTTTCGGTGCTGAGTATAATTAAATAAATATAGGGTTTTAAAGATTATTTGGTGCTTCTGTTATATTTTGAGAGCAACAGCTTCCTAACATCAACATATTTTTCACAAAATAATCCACACAGCACATAAATATTTAGACTGCGCAGCCTTTTTCTGGGATCTTGGAGCATTGTGTCCCTAAGGCTACCAATTTTGGGGAATGCAATCAATGAATTTATTCTCAAAATGTGATAATAATGTATGAACCTTTTGTCGGTTTCACTCTTTTTCTCCCAGTTCTCATTATCACCTTCCAGCTTTTTTAAAAAAAAATTGTTTTGTTCTATTACCAGTTATCACCTCTGTATTGACCGGGTATCAGTTATCAAACAAAACTTTTTTCAGCCAATGAGAAGCCTTCGTGTCTCCATAGAGACTTGCATCAAAGGATCTGGGTGCTTCAGAAGAAGGTGGAGAGGTCAGCCACACGAGGAGATTCATTTTTTACCGTCATCAGGTCATCTAACTTCTGTTAACTGCTGATCTCAGCTCAAAGGGACACACTCTCAGACGCTGAGTGGCCCAACTCAATTAACGATAACTGTCATCCGCAGAGTCGCAAAGAGACTGAATGGCATTTTCTTTTTACAGTTTTCAGAAAAAAGGTGAGAGGCTGCGTAAAATGTTAATAAAAAGGATTACATGGTTTTGCAAAGTACTTAAACTTGATGGCAACATGTTGAAAATGTTGAACTAAGAAATCTTACTGCGCTCTGATTTTTTTATGCCAGTAAAAAAGTCAGTGCAAGGACATGTTTGCCACTGTGTTGCATCACCTCTTCTGCTAACAACACTCTGGTAAGCGTCTGGAAACTGAGGAAACCAATTGCTATAGTTTTTAAAAGCAAAATGGTTTCCCATTCTTGCTTGATGTCGAATTTCAGCCACTTCTTTTGTCATATTGTTTTATTTCATGATGCATAATAGATTTTTTTAATTTAAGAAAACATACTTATTCCATACCCGGGTCTCAAATTGTCCTTTGCACAGGTAGTACTATTTTAATGAAGCTAAATCAGATTGAAATAACTGCAAAGACCAAGATAAATATTTGTATTGGTGGTATTTAAGCTTAATTACAGCTTAATTCAAAAATGGCTTTGGCTAAAATTCCAATTTGAAATTACTATTTGCTAGCAAGGACACACTCCACAAATATGAATGAAAAACAGTTATTGATAATGAAGCAACAAGGTCAAAGGCTGCGATTTGAGCAAAGCCTCACTGAGGATTGATGGGACCTTTGAGAGAAGGTAGAGAAAAAAGCAGGGAAGGTGCGGCACAGAAACAGGAACACAGAGGTGTTTTGCACAAGCAGCAATTACAGGCATATGAAATTCAGATAAATTATCTGTGGAAAGATGTAATTTGCTTTGCCTGTTGCGTTACTACAAATCCCTTGCAAAGCAGCGTAATAATTCTAAAACTCAGGTAAAATTGTGCTTGCTTTGCAAATTGGTACAAGTTGTGCTGCATGTGCTTGCATACTGACTAGGGCCTTGTTTTAGCAAAATATACAAAATACACAAAAAGGCAGTTTTCCAACTACTGTATGAAAAAAAAGCAAAAGCTATTTGCAGAAATGCTTAATTACTTTCCGATTTCCTGTGTTGTTACTTTAGATTCATTACTTAATACAGAACGCAGGGTCCGTATGTGACTTACGGTATTAGTTGCAAACTGACAGTCTCTTCTCATGGATTCTCCTCTGTAGAAACATATTGATTGTTCTTGCTGGTATAGTATGAAATATTTCTGAGACGTGGAGCACGTCCACTTCATTCTGGTTGAATGTTTTCTGCTCAGCTCCTGTCTTACTAGAGGTCTGCATTATTAAGGCTGACAAATAAATGTTAACTTTGACATGGTGCGTTATTGCTGTTGTTGGCAAGCCCTTTCTTAATCTAATGGATCAGGTGACCCTGAAGCATCTCTTGGTTTTGGTGCTACTGGTTCAGTCTGCTGGGGAACCTCCCATCATGCATTGAGCAGTTCTCCTTCACTCTCCATGTATTTATGTGCTACTGTTGCATATCAGTAACTTTGTGATTCCCGTCTTGTAGTTTGTACTGTTTGTTCTGTTATGCACATCTGTGCTTTTTTCTCTGCCCATCACACAGCAAATTGTTGTGGAAAACTGCTACCCTCCATGGGCCTGAATGTGCGGAAAGATACTTCCTGTTAAGAGAGATTTTTTCTCAGCAGTTTAGTCAAGTGTTTACTTTAATTCCTTCTTCAGCATTTTAGGGTGTTTATGTAAAACTAGATTAACTACATCTCCCACTGTTTGAGAAATATACTAAATACTAGACCTGCTAGTGTGTTTAGACTAAATTATTTATAATCATAAAAAGAAATCATTTGTAGCATATTTAATCAATCCATTATGAAATTATTATGAATTTTGTGGAGGGAGTAGGCTTGTCATCCATAAGCCAATGTGCTCCTAATGCCAGCGCCAAGCCAAGATAAATGGGGAAAATGGGAAGGGTTGCAAATGCGCAGGAAAGGCATTCGGTATAAAATCTGTGCCAAATAAAATATGCAGATCATCGACAATGAGATTTCTATAGTGGATCGGTTGAAGCCTGGGTTAACAAGACTGCCACCAGTGCTGCTGATCAGCAGGGTGCCAACGGAAGCTGTGCTGTTGTTAGGCAAAGACAAAGGAGGAGAGGGGAAAAGCATGCTCGGATGGAGAGAGAGAGAGTAGGATGTCATGCAGGAGGGCACGCAAGAGGGTTGGTATGACCAAAATGGATTAAAGGTTGGGGTGAGACAGAGGCAGATGATCCTCTGTGCCGACCCCAAAGACAGCAGCCTGAAAGAAAATTGCACTGAAATATGTCACTTCCTAACAGAGACGAGCCAGCTAACTCTTTTTTTAGATAGATGTGGTAGTAGAGCGGCGCTAAAAACTACTACAAAAGTTTACAGTCAACAACTGGCCATTTCAACAAAATGAACCCACTCTGGAAACTTCCTTCACATGGTGTCAATTAGTTTGTAGTCTCAGTAATAGCTCAGTCGACCCAACAAATCGAGGCAGTCAGCCACGTATTACGAGCTCAGCCGCAAAACCACTGGAATTATTTCGGGAGAGCACAAACTACAGCAGCAGCAGATTTTCAGGCATGTTTTGCAGTAAAAGCTTAACTTTACTTCAAACCTAAATACACCCACCTCCAAAACATTTGTGGAGGTTGCACTTAAAGAAGGCTGACAACATCAATTTCACTGTGGCGTAATGTGGAGGATAAGTTCCGTTTTTGGCGTCTAAGAATTTAACTTTAATCCTCAAGCCTTCTGGAGCTGAAGAAAGCACGAATCGTAGGGAGGCTGATGATTGTCATCGTTTATATTTTGTTCCAGTCACAGCAGTCTATAGTCCTTGCACTGTAGGGTGTGCAAATTATTGCATTTTTAATGGGAGCTAGTCTTAGTTAAACTATCCTGCTTAGGAAGCATCTATCGCAGCTTGAAGACATACTGTACTTATCTTCTGTTTCCCACTGCAATGAGGGATCATTTTCACATTTTAACATAACATTTTGTGAGGCACCAGCATGCTATTACACATGCTAGGTGAATCTGTCTTCCGCAAACAGTTTGCAGTAAAATATCACCTTACACTGTTTACTGACAATCACCTGTCACATAGCGGAAGAAATATAACTCCCCCCAAATCAATAATCCTTCAAAATCATGTCACCTTACACTCTTTAATGTCATATCCAGCTTCCCATATTCACAGCATGCTTGTTAGCAGGGACAGCGGTTAATCGAGGTTTGACACCGCTCAACATAAATAAGGGGATTTCAAACATCTAATTACACGCCTCATGAACTGCAAAATTAATTATTGTATGTAAACAGACCATTACTCTAAGTGTTGGAATGACACTGCTGTTATTTTCTTCAATTTGAACAGACTTCTTGTTGCCTTGTTGGCTTTCTGATGCAACTCACGAAATGAAATCTCCACTTGTGTTTTTTACACGGTAGAGTCAGAAGAAGGAAACCGAGAACTAAATCCTACATTTAATTAAAAACATCCTCCTGAATATGAACATAAGCTACAGAACCGTTCCACGGTACTAGAACTTTTATATGTATGTCCAAATCTTTTTTCTTTCTTATTGTTAGACATACAGCATAATGCCGCTATTGTTTGAATAAATCTTGTCAGCGCAAGTGGTTGGGGTGGGGGGAAGTAAATGGCAAACTTGGGAATAGAATAAATTACCTGTGCCTGCCTCTGCAACAGATCACCTTTCCGAGACCCTCTGAGCGAGAGACTCATCTATAAATCACCAAGGCTGCACATCAGGAATGTAATTGTGCTCTCTCCATATGTAATAAGTTGGTAAAAGTGCCTTTTCTCTCTCTGCATCTGATTTACTGTGTATCCACGACTTCCTGCAGCACTTAGTCTCAGCTAATTTAAATCAGAACCAATAAGATGAGCGTAGCATTACCGGTACTGCAGAATTTCTCTGAACCACCTTTGTATTTGCTGACTTGAAGGAGTTTCTTCTCCGGTGGCTCTCTCGGTGTTTTACTTGTTAGTAAATGTCTCTGTTCTCATTCCATAGTCACTTCTGTGGCTACACAAGGCTGCTGCTGCACACCCCATTGTGCACAGTAATCTGTATGTAAATCACTCACTGACTCCACCATATAACTGCACTGTATTTATTGCCCACTGGACAACAAACAGTGACCTTCAGTCTTGCAGAATCATGCTAAAAGTTTTGCAAGTATTTGTTTAATACTTAACATTTGCTTAATTCACAATAGAACATAAAAAAAAAAACATCAGATTTTAAAACTTGGAAATTTAGCTATTTCATGAAACATTTTAGCTCGTTTTAAAGTATTTTGAAGTCATTTGGTAGTAACTTAACTAAATGAAAACATGACAAAATAAGCATGAAATACAACAATGTTCCTCTTTCTTCTGATCCATCAGCTGGTCTCCTCATTTTTTGTTGGTAAAAGAAGAGGGATGCCACACACTAAAACATGAACCTATCCCAACTTTTTTAAGACATGCTGCTGCCATCAAAGTCGAAATTGGCGTTTTTTTTCTATCAGTTTAGTTTTACATTTGATATGTTTTCCATGTTCTGTTGTGAATAACAACAGATGGGTCTTTCCCAGCATTTCTCAAATTGGGGTTTGTATGTGCCTCGGATATTCATCTTTCTATCAGAAACCAGTTTGAACACTTTGTTGAAGTCATTTAATAAACTGGCAATTAAACTAGATTGCAAGTCAACATATTCATTCAATGATTTGTATTGCCTTTAATGGAAATGTTTGACAAGAAAATTATTGGATATGTTTTTCATTTTATGGCTTTACATAATTATTATACCTTCTAATCCTTTTTTTTTTTTGGACAAAGTAAATATTACCGTATTACCAGAAACTCTAATGTTGATTCATGAAATTTGGTCTGCTTTCATAGGCCAACAGCAGCCAGTGTTTAAATAAAGGTTAGATAATTGTTCGTTTAACTACATGCAGCCAAAGTCCACTCAAACGGGATTGGTCAATAAAATTATGACTCCAAACATAAACTAGAAAAACAGCAAAAATATTGTCCTTTGCATACAGATTCTGCAAATGAATATCCAGATAACTGTTCATAGAAATGAGTCCGACTTAAATACGGATACAAACACGCAGGTTTCTAAATTTTACTGTTGAACATTTAAAGTCTAAACTGTGAAAATAGGATTTAACCATTTCCATAGCCACCCAATCTGTAAGCACTTGCCCCCTCGTGTTAAACAGACACACAGCCCAGTGAAATTCTCACAAAAAGCCAGCACTTTGCTGCTACAGTAGCTGGTGAAAACACTGGAGCATTTAGCAGCTAAAGAGCCAGATATTTCCCTCAGGAGTTCATGGAAACCAAAACAAATTTCAAAGGAAGTGAATATAGGACTGCTTGACATTTGTAAAGTGGACAGAAATGCACTTGTAAATGAGCGCTAATGCTGATCAAGGCTGCTCTGTGTTTAAGCATGTTTACTGTAGTAAGAGGTGAATATGCCCATCACAATGTGAAAAAAAGATGTAAGAGGGAAAAAACACAGCAACTGCTACAAAGGAACACCTAATAATTACTTAATGCTAGTGTCCTTGTTCAAACAAATACAAATTAATTGCACTTAAATACACAAATAGAGGGAAAAATGAATGGAAAAAAATAAGAAATAGTCCCGATTTATTTGTTAATCACTTAACAAGCTGAACAAAACATAATTTTCCAACAAAGGAGGCTGTACCCCATTGTGATACCCTGAATTATGGATGTGGTTTCTTCTGGGGAAAAAAAAAGAAAAGAAAAGAAAGTGATGTATCTGAGTCAGCTTTCCTGTTTTTATTTAAAATTAGATTTGACTCTGGGTGTGAATCTATATTTCAGGCAACAAATGAAAGCCTTGGACTCCTTCCAACACTAATGTGCTCTTTTAATGATTGATCTCTGCAGAACGGCCTAACAAAAGTCCTCAACACTCGGTGATCTATTACACATACTGATTCTAACCTTGATTAAAAGGGTTCAATGCTCACTCGCCATTAGTGGATGTTTCTAGGTGGTCTTATCAAAACTATCAGTCTTCATTGCAACATTGCTGGCGTCACCAAGGCTGGCTACTTAATATTCATACACAGATAGATAAGAAGGTATTGTGTTACCTTCACGAAGTGTACAGCGTGTGCAGAATGGATTAATCACTGAGTCACAATGCACAGGGGAATAGACTGTGGGAGCTGTCATAAACAGATAAGCATAAATGAAAGCTGAGCGTGCACGGCGGTAGAAAGTCCTGCTGCTAGTTGTGAAAAGAGCTGACTGTCCTTTGAGTTTATGGCTTGATTTCTGTGCTTTCTTAAAAGTGACTTCATTATCAGCTGGATTGCTAAAAACAGCCAGTGACCACAGGTTATGGCTCTGATAATGTCACTGTCTTTATCATTATTCAGTGTATTTTAATTTTATCTAGTTATAAAGTTTGCAGACGATTTTAAATACCAGGGAAAGGTCACATGGTTTTAGTAGAGTACCACAGCGATGTACCACTTAAGGGTTGTGAACTGTTAGCTTAAAAATGTTATATGCCTCCCCCCCAACAGAGACACAGGGGAGTCAAGGATTCAAAAAGACACTGTGAAGAAAACCGTTACAGTCCAACTTGACACATCCCAGTAACTAAGAAAGGAATTCCTCTTAGAGGGAGGGATCTTTTTTTCCAGAGTGCAGGTTATAATCGTGGAATATTTTCTTGGGTGGGGATCTATGCAAAGACGCTTCTCCCTGGCCACTTGCTCCAGCTATTCTGTCGCTAAGGCCAACTGAGAGATATCTTTCCAGCATATTCTGATGCTACTCAGGGGGCCTCCTCCTGATGGGACATGCCTGGAACACATCACCTAGAAGGCATCACGGAGGCATCCTGCTCCATCACAACTGGAGTCAGAATATTTTGTGGTAAATGTAATTGTCCCTGTGAAGTAGCCAGACTCAAACGTCAAGGAAGGTGGTAGGGAAACAGACTACGCAGACATTTCAGGTTTCCAGAGTAAGTAAGTAAAGTAAGTAAAATTTTATTTATATAGCACCTATCAAGATAAAAATCACAAAGTGCTTCACAGAAGCTAAAACCTAAAATTAAAAATCAAATCAACCAAAAGCAAGTTTAAAAAGATGAGTTTTTAGCTGTTTTTTAAAAGCGACCACGGAGTCCACAGATCTCAGGCTCAAAGGGAGAGAGTTCCACAATCTGGGGGCCACAGTTACAAAAGCTTTGTCGCCTTTTGTTTTCAGCCTCGTGTGTTGGACAACCAGCAAGCCCTGGTCGCATGACCTCAGGGACCTGCTGGGAATGTATGGATGTAAAAGTTCACTTATATATGTTGGTGCTTGTCCATGCAGAGCCCTGAAAGTCAAGGTCAAAACCTTAAAGTGGATTCTGAATTTAACGGGGAGCCAGTGCAGCTGGATCAGCAGGGGTGTAACATGGGAGTACTTGGAGGACTTGGTCAGAAGCTTTGCAGCAGCGTTCTGAACAACTTGCAGATGCTCCAAAGAGGCTTTACATAAACAAGTAAACAAAGAATTACAATAATCCAGACGAGATGAAACAAATGCATGAATGACGATTTCTAATTCGGAGCGCGATACAATGGGAGTCAGCTTAGCAATGTTTCTCAAGTGATAAAAACAGGAGCGAACCAGAGATTTTACATGGGCATCCAAAGTCAAAGCTGAGTCAATAGTAACACCAAGGTCCCTGATAGACGGTTTGGCAAATGTAGCAAGTGGACCCAAGTTTTCCATAACACTAGGTACAAAATTTTTAGGAGCACAAACAAGGACTTCAGTCTTCTCCTCATTTAGTTGAAGAAAGTTTCCAGCCATCCAGCCTCTAATGGAGTCTATGCACCTATGCAAAATCTGCAGCTTGGAAACATCATGGGGCTTAAAGGAGATATATAACTGAATATCATCTGCATAGCAGTGATACGAAATGTCCTTAAAAGTGCTCAATAAGTGTTGAAGAGGAAGTAAATACAGCAAAAACAATAAAGGCCCCAAAACTGAACCTTGTGGCACACCATAGGCAAGAAAAGTAGAAGAGGAACTGTACTTAGAGGTAGCCACAAAAAAGGATCGTTCATGCAAATAGGATTCAAACCAGTCCAAAGCAGCCCCTGATATACTGATGTGACGTTCTGTATCGAGGCTTCGAAGCTTGTGTTGAGTAATTGAGGGGGCGTTTCCGCGATGCGCGTATCGAGGCTTGCTTCATTTATGGGAGGAGCTGAAAATGATGACGTCTGAAGCCTCGCTGCCCGGCTGTACCACGTGACTGGTTCAGGAAGTGGTTTGAACTTTGCCGCGAGATATGACAGCGATATAAACCCCTCAGACTTCATTCAAAAATGTGGGTGTTTGATGGAGAGTTGTGGTTAGTGGGAGTTTGGAGACAGTTTGGAGAGAGTTAGAGACAGTTTGGAGAGAGTTAGGAGGTTTATGAGAGTGAGGAGAGAAAGTCAGGAGAGAATGGAGCCAGCTAAGAAGAGGAGGATGTCCTCCCCTGTGTGAACATTTTGATTTTATTCCTCCCAACAAGGTATGTAAATTTCTACAGAAGATGTATTTTCATAATAATGATGGTGCAATACAATTTATGTTAAGCTGTCTTTACTTTTGTACAAGGTGAAGTGTTTACTATGTGCCAGGGAGCTGGGATATAACAACAACACCTCATCCATGCTTAGGCACTACAGAGCTTTGCATGAGAATAAGGGGAACACCGATTGTGGAGCAAGACCAGGTGAGCCATCAAATGTCATGATAATATAGCATGCAGTAATGTTACTAAATGATATAACAATATTATACAACTGTAATAAGTTACGTGTGTGATATTTATATGTGTGCTTTGTTTTTGTTGTCTTTCCTCAGGAGAACAATCTCAAATAGATGAAGACCTGGTTAGCAGCCATTTAGCATTGTGGAGGACAAAGGATTTAAAAGATTTGTTCAATCATTAAATCCTAGCTATGTTCTCCCCATTAAAAAGGTCATAAAAGCAGTGAAAATGTACTTTTTACAGAATAAAATGTGAACAAGCAGGACTGAGGCCTCAGTCTGTAGCTGTCCATACCTCAACGTTACAAAAGCACAACCACCGTCCACACCCCAACCACACCTCACCTCACAGTAAATGATCATTTCCATTTTAAGCATTTCCAAATAATCATTTTCCATACTGCCAGGATAAATATACACAGTATACTGCCATCACTACAATATACATGTTTTACACACTCCTTTTGTTGTTGACATTTACAGGCTGTGTGCAAAAGGCCACACTCTTCAAATTCATCCCAACTAATATTTTTACATCCAGTAGGTGTCCTACTAGAGCAAATGAAGCTTCAAGAAGCTTTGTGCTGGGGTGAACCAATTGGATGAAAAGCTTCAGTGCTTCATGAAGCTTCATCTGCCCATCACTACCCTGATATACCCACCCAGTGTCTCAGCCTATCTAGCAGAATATGATGGTCCACAGTATCAAAGGCGGAGGTCAAGTGAGCAATTTATTTACAGTGAACTTAATTTAATGTGTAACTTAAGAGAACTCTGGTAACACAGCTCACCTCTCCTCTGAATCTGGCAGAGACTGGCTTTAAATAAGGCCATCAATTTCCCTTCAATTAGCCCAGCCAGTACCACTCACTTGAACTGAGGGATCTAAAACTCTACACAGATGATTAAAAAGACACAAAACCTCTTCACACTTCTAATTGGCACATTTACACAACTAAATGGCTGTATTAACAAAAAGAAAAAGATCCAACAAATCCCTTTAAACCTTGACACAAACAAAAGGAAGCATTTATATGGACAAAGAAACCCCTCCACTTGGTTCGACCTGCTGATGTCATGTGTGACATCATCAGGACTTTAAAATGAGGAAATGCTAGGCGGGCGTTTCCCCAAACCTGACCCTCATGAAGACTGAAAAGAAAGAACAAAGTAAGTATGAACAAATGATTTAATCTGTAACATAATAAAATATAAAGAAACATGTAACTGCGTATTTGCCTTAATTTACAGAATGTGTGATTTGCCGGCAACAGAACGCTTACACAAACAAACCCGGGATGGTGAGTGCAGCAATGTTACTGGACAAATACCAAATCATAGCAAATAAATAGAAACAGAATAGTGTGTATAATGTGCACACAGAAAAAAAAGGTCAACACATATGGGACAAATGGAGAGCATTGCAACTGCTCATCCACTTTGTCACAGTCCCTACCAGACACAAACACCTGTAGAGGGTTGTAATCTCTGTCAGCAGCAGAATAACCGCTAACCTCACCTGACACAGTAAAGTGCAGAAAAGCTACAAATTAATGCCTAAAAATGCCGTTATTTAAGAGTCTGATGCTCACACCCAAACCGCCCATCTTCTCACTAACTTTAAACTGACAACCAATAGCAGTATTACTTTTTATGAGGTGGTATAATAATGTTCCATGACTCCAATAATTAAAAAAAAAAAAGTGGCTGATCTTCTCTACAAGGTAGTGTCCTTGAACGCACCTGGCCTGGTTCCAGCACGCCTGCTGTTTTTACATCAGTCCCTGAAAAGTCTTGTTCGGGCAACTTGCGTTTTAGCTTCTGTGATGTCTGCTGGAGGTCCTCCACTTATAATTAGAATTTTGTTTTTCTACATCGCAACAAGTCAAGTCTGGCAAGTAAACTAAACTGATGTTCCTAGATCTAAAAATACCATCCAAGCTTGAAGCAACTCAGAACTGCACATGGAGATGGTTACGAAAGAGAAAAAGTCCAAAGTGAAATCAGATTGTTGTTAATTTGGCATGTGCTGAGTTTCAGAATTCTATATTCACACTCCACAAACACTAATATTGAAAATAATATATATACTAATTTAACACTACATTGTCCACATAGTGACTACATGTTACATGCATACAGTTAAAAGACAATCAGCTCAGAATCATAACATGATATTTTTGGCTCTTTATCTGGATATTGTTAAACAATTGAGAAAGATTGTTTTTTTTTTTTTGGGGGGGGGGGGGGGGTTGTCTTTTTTTGGCAGGGTGAGGGCTGAGGGGGTGATGCGGTCACTGTCTCTGTTTGCCTTTTTGTACTTTGCATGCCACTGGAAACTCATGGCAGACATGGAGACTACAAGTTTTTTTTTAAGCTACAGTTTTTTCAAAGCAGTTTTTTGTCAAAATTGTCCACAACAATGTGTGCGGATTATAGAAACCAGTGTGTTTTTGCAAGAACAACAAACTCCCATATGCCTTCATTTAATGAGGCAGAGATGGTGTCTCAAAACTTGGCCAAAATAAAAATCTGCTTGGCTGTTAAATATGACTGGGTAAGTTACAAAAACAAAACCTTCTTTTGTAATTTGGGTGCACATAATTCATTAAATAGAAGTGTATGGTCAAGGTTCAAATGCTAATTGTAGCATAGGGGAGTACAAACCAAACCTGAGGCTGAAGAAGCAACGTACACCCATAGACAGCCTAAAGAATGGATGTAGTCACCTCAACATCACTTAGTGGTTTTGGCCAAAGCCATGTTTTGTTGAAGGCAGGAGTGGCCTAATCTGCCTCTTATTGACATTATTAGCCAGAGTTTTCTTCAGTTCCCAAATTCAAACACTGCAGCATTACTGAGAGTTAAAATTGCCTCAAATTATTTCATCTCCAGTAAATTGTTTAGTGTGGCTGCTCTCCTAAGTATTACAATACAGTTTAAGATACAAGCATTAATTAAAAAAGGCAAATTACAAAGTTCAACAGTTAGAAGTTAGCAGGAAGTAAGCTCGCTAGTTTCCATCTAAAGATGATATACCATGTTATGACCAGAATTTCTAAAAAACTGAAACATGCAGCCCTGCTATCACCTCGGACATAAATGAAGACAGAAAAAGATTGAAAGCAAAACAGCATCAGCGTTTGTATGGTTATTGAAGTAGAGCTAGTTGGCATATAATGGTGTGCTACCTGGTAGTTAGTAAGCTGGATACATAAATTATGGCAAAAATAAGGAAAAGACACGTATTGGCTAAATGGATCCAGCAGATCACAGGAAAAACACCCAAGAGCTCTGTTCAGAAGGACAACCAAGATGCTGCGCAGCATCCTCAATCTCCCAGGCCCGACGCTGGCATTGGAGCTCAAGGATATTTAAAAATAATAATAAAATAAAATACTTCAAACTATCTATGAAAGCCAAAACTACTTTTGACAAGAACTGCAGTTTCTGGCACACTCGCTTGGCTCCTGAGGTTACCATTTGCCCACAACTCCTTGCATTCAGCAGTACAGGACGCCCTTATGAGCGACTGCGGCAAGCAGCAGCAACCCAGTTTGCTAACCATCCATCACTGCAGCACAGCCATTTGCCCAAACAGCAACGTGGTGTCAAAAATACTGGCAAAGCACAAACAAGGAAAGAAAATGTCCCCAAACTATAGCTGTGGAGGCGGCGGGTGAACAGATAAACAACTTTTCAAAGCAGGATTATGGTGCTGTATATGTCAAGGCCAGGATGCGTGGGCCTTGACTCTAAATGTGGCACAGCAAATAACGAAGGAGAGCTAAGCTGGCATTCAGGGGAGACACAGAGTAGCTGCCCAAACGGGCTTGTTAGGGGGCAAAGAGGGAACTCATCAGTGCACAAGATCACGGCTGACAGAGGAGCTTGTTAACTGTAGTAGGGTAGCCAAGAGGTGGCTCATTAGGGAGAAGCACCAGTCGCCTGCATGGGCCTTGCTGGCCTCACCAGATGGCTGTCCGTCTGGATGAAGAAGGTTATCGACATCCATCATTAACAAATGATGCGCAGTATATTTTTTGTGATGGAATAGTATAGAAGGCACTCATTGTGTGACTTTGTCACGATTTGATAACTGAAACTTTATATCATAGAGTGCCAAAGTCTAATTCACTGGGGGGAGAAGAGCTCTATGTCAGTTTATCCTGAGCTTCTGTTTTGCAAAGTTTGTTGGTGGCATTGAAACATAAATCCTGTTGCAACATTGCCCCCTACTGGTGCTACTGACTGTAACTCCAGATTAATGGAGGAGAGATACAATCAAAATATGTTTTTTTCCCCGTCACTCGCCACTCAATGGGCTCTTCACATGTTGCCAGCTGTCATTGTAAATAACACATTGTTTGCAATCACCCTGTCTTAATAAGTACAGCCCTCTTCAGCTTGATTATCCCACAAGACAAGTTTCAAGTGAGGACCAATAAATCATTACTCGTCATTCACTGAAGGAGAAATACACGCTGCAGCAGCTACATCTATATCAGAAGTGGGACTCATTCATTTAGCGATTCTTTGCAGGGATGCTTCAACCAAGTAGCAGATGATTTATTTGCTTTCTGTCTGAACACATATCCCAAAATAAAGAGTATTGTTGCATGTTATTACTTTGAGGGTTGATTGAGTGTGAATTTATCAACTGCTGATGTGACTGGAAGATGCTGGAACTTAATTAAAAAACTAGTTCTGTAGTGAGGAACATCAGTGAGTAAGATGTAATAATTGAGGATGCAATCAAGCCATAGTGATGTAGCTGGAATAATAAAGAGTTTTTTTCTCCAGACGACCACTTTTGTTTAAAAGAGCATTAATCATGGTTGTGCAACAGCAGCTATGAGAACTACAGAAAAAGTCTACTTTTATCTTGAGGGGTTTTTGAACAAGGAAGAATCATTATATATGTTAACTGTAGAAACTGCACTTCTACAATTGGCTCTTGGTTTAAGGGGAAAATGTGATTGATTCAGCAAGTCTGAAATCGTCCTCAAGTGCTGTCACTTCCAGTTAATTAAATCTTATACTAAGAAATTAAAATGAATTACTGGAAAATCATTTTATGCAAACTTTCCAAACCTTAACTAGAAATAAGACATCTTACAGAATAAATACCAGTAAATGCAAAAACATGTGAAACTCGATGTGGTCAAAAAAAGATCTGCTGAGTCAAACCAAGCATCAGAGTGGGAAAGAAAGGTGATATAAAAGCAGAAGTTTACAGACACACATCAAGGGCATGAAGGTCATGGTAAATTTGGGCTTTTGCTCATTTCTTTGAACTGTTCTTTCTCTGGGCTAGCTCTCTTGTACAGCATACAACTTCAATAACTTTCTAAAATAAGAACTGGGCAAACGTCTGACCACAACTCTAAGTGTCTTTGAAATTGGCATGGTTGCTGGCGCCAGATGGGCTGGATTAGGAATTTTAGTAACTGCTGACCTGCTCGGCTTTTCCCACATAACCATCTCCTGGGTTTACAGAAAGTGGTCAGAAAAAAGAAAGTATCCAATGAGCAACGGTTCTCTGAGTTAAAATGCCTCGTTGATGCCAGAGTGCTTTGAGTTGAGAGGAAGGTAACAGAAACTCAAACAACAACTTGCTACAACCAAGTTATGCAGAAGAGTATCTCTCAGGTGTTGTGCCAATGGGCTACAACAGTAAAAGGCCGCACTGAGTGCCAGTCTCATCAGCTAAGAAGAAACTAAATCTACAATTTAAACAATCTCACCGAATTGAACATCGGAAATTTGCCTGTGTGATGAGTTTCTGCTGCGACATTAAGATGGTAGGGTCAGAATTGGGCATAAATGTGAAAGCACGGTTCCATCATGCCTGTATCAACTGTTCAGGCTCCTGGTGTGAGGAATATTTTCCTGGCACACTGTGGTCCCCTTAGTACCAACTGAGCATCATTTAAAAGCCACAGCATTGCTGAGTTTTGTCGCCTACCGTGTCCATCCCATTATGACCACAGCGTACTTATCTTTTAATGGCTGCTTCCAGCAGAATAATGCAGTATGCCACAAAACTCTAATCATCTCAAAACTGGTTGGTGTGGTGGAATGGAAGCTTCACATCATTGATGTCCAGGTGGCATATGTGCAACAAATGTGGGATGCCATCATCTCAACATGGACCAAAATCTCTGAAATGTTTCCAGCACCTTGTTGAATTTATGCAATGAAGAATTGGGGCAGTTCTGAAGGCAAAGGGGGTGTAAGTTAGTACTAGCGGTGATCCAGATAAAGTGTACCTAACAAATTAGCTCATGAGCATACAGCTGAAAATCTAGGTGAATTCGTTTCTCAGAAATAATCATTAGGGGAATACAGTATAAAATAAAGTGGAAATCCTCAGTACAACCAGTATCATCACCAGTGTGTGAATGCGAGAGTGAATGAATAGTGGAATTGAAAAGCGCTATATAAATGCAATCCATTATTATTACTACAAGGACTTTACAGCGGGTCATCATTAACATGCTCGTATTAGGTCATCTTGATACCCGATACAAGCAGACAAGTAAAACTAATTCTGTTCGGCCCATTTTTCCAGATAGTGATTTATCCCTTCACTGTGTGCAGGCTCTGCAGGATGTTAGCATCTGACCAAAATTGGGACAATACTGTAAAATTAATTTTTGCTAAATATCAGGGGAGTATATGCAACTATTAATTTTCCACAGAATGAGTAATCCAAGCCTTGCGATTTGTAAAATTCTGAAATAATATAACAAGGAAACTGTAGCTGCTTGCAATCTACCTCGTTCAAACTACTAATGTTCTGTCCAGTGGCTCATGTCCTAGCTGCACTCTCTTATGAGTGGACACATAAGAAGGTTCACAGAAGCACCACTTAATTTACTGAACAGTGGGTACGAACAGGCAAAAGGCCCCTTAATTTGACATTTGAGTTCATGCGGCGAGAAACAGAACAAGCATCAGGTACATGTACAAATGGCTTCATTTAATTAACGCATTTCACAAACAGTAACTTATGAGACAAATGTACAGGAATTATTTTGCCATTTTATTTTTTTTCCTCACATTATTGCTTTACAGTAAAATGCATTGGGTTGGATATGTCCAGTATAGCAAGACAATACATTCATATAAGTTATACAGATGTCCTCAGTAATGTTTTGTAACTAACTTTACATTAAATATATTTGTAATCATTATTACTCTTAACAAACAACTCCCACGTCACATTGAGCTCACAGTGCATCAGGTCGCATTCAGTCAAATACACACAAGTTGTCTCAGTCTGTTAAATGTGTGCCTGAAAGTTTGTGCACTTATTTTTCCCCTCCCACACAGGATTTCCATACAATCTGGATTTTCGCAGAGCTGCAACAAATATGGCCTCTGAAGTCTACTTTCATCCCCCCCACTTCTTCCATTTAAAAAAATAAATAAAGTAGATCAGAAAATTAATGAGAATGTATGCTTTGTCCAACAAACAGATGAGCAGTGTTTAACCCTGGTGCGCCCTTGCCCACTTAAGTGGGCAAAGACCACAGCAACTATACACAGGAAAAAAAAAAAAAAAAATTCAGAATCAACTCAGGTACAGTACAAATATGCCTTCTTCAAAGAAAGCATAAAAAATATAAATTAAAAGAAAACAGCGGCTATGTACATATGTACAGAGTTGCCACTAAAAGTGTTATGAGGGTCAGAGGATTGTTGTACAAGGGTAGGCGATTGGCAGACTCCCTGTGTGGTCACCTCCAGCTGATCCACAGTCATTGAACCCTGACAAACTAGCAGCTTTTGGGGTGGGTCTGACTTTTTTAAATTTTTTCTTAAGAGGAAAAAAAAAAAAAATCATTTAAAGCCTGCTCTCACTCTGGAATTTAAGGGGGGGGGGGGGAAAAAAAAAACAAAAAAAAAACCCCCACAACAACAACTGAGAAAAGCCATTCATGCCACCATCCCATGTTCGCTGCTGCCCCTGACCTCCTCGAGCCAGGGTTGGCGGAGAGTTAATGCGAGTGGAGAAAGACGACAAAGGATTGTGTAAGAGGAGACACCAGACTACCCACAAAGCCACTGCTCCAGACACTTCCATCCTTTGCACAGAGTTCCTCAGTTGTCACAAACACACTTGTGAGCTCACACATCAAGTACTAGTAGACAAACTGACATCACATCTTCAAGGTTCCCCCCTCCATCCTTATATGGCATTCTTGCAGGGGGGAGGGGGTCCTTCTGTCACATAAATTTTTTACATTGAGATTGCATATACAAGTGCCTGCTGCCAACAATGGGGCAGAGGAATATTTTCAACACTTAACACTCTCCACGAACATAGTTATTAAGTCTCTGCGCCTCACTTGCGGACTCCTCACAGGCATTTTTGCATGATGTCAAAATGTCTGGATTGCAGTGTGGCTCGTAGCTGCCGTTTTTTGTAAAAGTGGGCAGGGCAGCATCCGTTGACATGCCCAGAGGCCCTCAGCCTTTCACTGTGCTGTGGAGGAGCTGCTTTAGATGTCCCAGCATGCACTGCAGACAGGTGTGCTCATGTTGTTAACAAGGTCCCGGTCTGTTTTAGAGTCCGGTGTGAGAAACGTAGCGTGGGCCCGCACACATGCACTCAATGTTCTCTGGCACACACAGTCACACGGACACTTATACACTGAAAATACACACACACATAAGGAAGCACTAGTTGATTCAGAATGAGAGGACGGCTGTTAAAGTGCAGTATCTACATGTAACTCAAAATCAAGAGACCATCACCATCTCCACCTCTGTGTTTCCCTGATAACTGACAGCTGTGGTTGCCCCCCTCTGCCCTGGGTAGAGGAGCTGCAGTAGTCCCTACTGGCCAGAAGGTGATATAGCAGACAGTGTTGAGAACCATCTGGTTTCTTTGCATTTTTTGTTTGGTTTTTTTTTTGGAACAAATATCTTCATGCGGATGCAGTCTCAAAATAAGAACGCCACCTGATGAGAAAGATCAGATGTGGAGCCAGTCGTCCGTTTGTCTTTCTGAACTTGTGCGGAGGGAAAAGTGGAATGACACATTGCTAAACGAAAATAAAGCTGGAGTGGAGTCGCCACTGCCAGCCAGTACCTCTGAGTGGTCAAATCTCCTTACAGCAGAAAGCAACACAAAGCATTTTCATGTGCAATTTGTTTCAGTGAAAAACAGGCAATGTCCAATATTTGCAACAAGCTCTCTTCCATATTTCATACTAGACAAAACCTTGTTTTGAAAAAAAAAAAAATTTACAAAAAAAGTGTTTACAAATTTACATTGTGCAGTGCTGCATATGCATAACACCTCTCACAGTCATCGGATCTGGACTGTGATACAACTTGACACAAAGTGTCCAGACAAAAAGGTCTTTTTTTTTTTTTTTTTTTTTAAGAAAACAAAGATTTGATCAAGCAGAAGAGGGTTGGGAGTTGCACATGGCAAGTGAGTGAAGTGTAGCACTAACTGTAGCTGCTCCCTCATGCCAAAGGCCATGCCAGGAGAGTCAGGTCCAAGCTGGAGGAGGGGAGCTGCCAAGGACAAGACCCTCCTCCAGAAAGCTGAAGAGCGAGTGAGTCTTTGGGTTCTTGGGTAATTGGTAAATCTTTAAGGAATTACTTTACGGAAAGCTCTCTGTGAGGGTTTAGATTGGGATCAAGGTTTGTGGTTTGTTAATTTTTTTTTCCTTTTTCAACAGACTCTTTTGGTTTGTGGAAAGGCTTTGGAAATTGTGTGTGAATCTCTACAACGTGAACATTGAAAACACACCAACAATTAACAGGGGCACTTATGATTTCTGGAGGTCCCCAACATCTAAAGGCATGCTAGATGAGTAGAAAGATAGCAGGCGCACAGAGGAACTAAATACTTTACTGCAGTAACAGGCAATGCCCCAAATAACGGGCATTAAGGACCGGCACTGTGTGACAAGGAGACAAATTTGAGACGTACAACGGCATCCATTCTTACAGCTTACTGCCTCGTAAGTAAATTAGATTCATATTTGGGACAAAAGGATTACAAAGAAGAGAGTGCAAAGGAGGAGGAGAACAGTCTGCTGATAGGTCCGTGTTATTGTAGAAAAGAAAATTGAGGGTTGCTATGGGAGCCTTGAGGTTTTGGTATTCGAGGCATGCTGCTGTGCTCTACTCCTCCATACACATGGGAAGGTTGACAAAAGTGAAGACGTTGTATTCTATCATGATAGAGAAGCAGAGGAAAACGGCATACAGGATGAGGACGTACACGCCCAGCTTTAAATCCAGCCGCCACTTGTTCAAGTGGATCCCCAGCACCTGTGCGCGCACACACACACACACACAAAACATCAAAAGGCTTGTTACTGAATCCTGAGCATGAGAAAAAGAATCATTTCAAAATCAGTCTACCAGATAAAATGAAATAAAAACAAAATTTTTCATTTATGTAGCAGCATTATCTGTTTAGACAAAACCAATTACGCAAGTTTCACTGACAGAAAGTTTTTTTGCTGGCACTACAGTAAAACAATCTACACCGTCTACACCTGATCAGTGTTTAAAATTCACCATTAAGCAAATAGAGCTGTAGATTCAACTCTTTCCTTTGTTTACTCACTGCAACGATTTCCACTCATGATTATGTATTTGTTTACATGTGCATGCTGAGGATTACTAATATAAAATGTGCTAAAGTGGAAAAAGACACACACGCACCAACAGCCAGAACTCTGCTGTGCACAATCGAGTGATACTGCTACAGAATATCTATATGGGGGGGACCACGCACACATTTTGTAATAACTACAGTTTGTAGAAGTAATATTTGTTTACCACTGACTGTGTGGGGAGTCATGTATATTTGATGTCACACTGTGAAATTTATGAATGTGTCTGACTGGAGCTGGATATCAAATTTCAGCTTATTGCCAAATGCAGCACAAGGTTATCACATTGTAGAATTCTAAATATTGAATGAACCAATTATTACAGAACAGAGACAACACTAACCGAAGTGTGATCTTAATTCTGTAATATTACTTCAGTTTTATTTAAAACATGTACAGCAATTAACTAGATCATCTTTCTAGAAGAGAGCAATGTGTAAACACAACATGTAAGCATTTTATTCTCACCGTGAGGGCCACAGAGCCCAGGAGAAGCACCACTGAGTAAAGCAGCCCCCGACTGTTAATCATCACCTGAAACACAAAGAAGACTCATGTGCACGATTCACCTGGATTTTGGTGGTTTCATCTATTTAATAGAACAGAAACGATCAAGTACAAACTCTTGTAGAGCAAACTAGCCTCTCACCACTGATCCATAGCTAACGCACATGGTCTGCATCGCCCAGGGAACCCCAAGTCCCACTAGAATATCAAAGACATTACTGCCAATGGTATTGGACACTGCCATGTCTCCCAAACCTGCAAGAAAAGAGACCAAACAAAGTTGTTTAAAAATGTAAGTTTTCTCTTCTAGACTTTTGGGTAAAATAAAAATACTTCACTTCCAACAATTCTGCTGTTCTGTAGCTTCTGGTATTCACGAGGGCCCTAACCTTATTCAGCAGTGACGCATGCCTGCAGAGTAACGTCTATAAACAGCGCTGTACTATTTCCTCTTGTTCTTGTGATCTTGAGTACTTCTCCACTTGGAAAAAAAACCTTGTGTCTATGTACATAAAAGACAACTGACAGCTTTGAACATATACTGCACTAGTTCCTATATCTATGTATCTCCATCTATATAAATAAAAAAAATAAAATAAAAAAAAACAAAAAAAAAAAGCAGTATTTCCAGCTTTGCATTTCTAAATTCACACCTGTATGCATGCAACACATACAGCTTCCATCTGTGGGTTTCATATAATTCTACATGTAAATGGATTACCTCCTTTTTAAAAGAAAGGGGGGACATATTAAACATCAATGTAAAAACGAAATGTTAAAGATGACACTTTTGTAAATATAACAATTATCTATCTGAGCAGCATGTTTTTTAAAAAGTTAAGGGCAAGAGCACTGGAAACGTTCACGGGGTTGTGCGTTTGAGGAAACCCCAAAGTAAATCAGAGGCAGGACTAGGCCCTTAAATGCAGATGGGGATGGATTCATCATTGTGACCGAATGCAAGGGCAAATATTTCAATTTAACAATGACATTTCACAACAAAAAATGCAAAGAATTTAGAGCTTTCTTCAAACCCAATTTAAAACAACAACAAAAAAAAAAACCCAACTCTACAATGGAAAGAACAAATTGACGATCCAGGAACCCTGATGCTTTCTCTGAGAGGTGAGATGAGGTCATGTAGCACGGTGGTTTTGATGCATGTTGCTAGCATACGCTTGTTCAAATTTTCTTTATGTTCAATATACTGTCATGCTGAAAAGTCCTCTTTAGGTCTTAAAATTAGGTAAAAGCAACCAACATAATGCACAGTCATTTTTAACAAAAACAAATGAAGAAGCAGAATTTGGAAAAACTTTACAAGCCTTTACAGCATTGCTTCAGTTCATTGAGGTTTCCAGGCATTCATAGATGAACAGCATTTCAATAAGGCTGATGTCTAGAAAGTCATTTTTGTAGATTTGTGATCACTTTGTTACATAATTCACTGTACACTGTTCCACAGACTGCCTCATATTCGACTCTACAATCATTTGGGCACCTTGTAGTAATCAAGTTGAACATATACTGCTCTGTATACCAGAGGACTGTTCTACAAAGCAATTTCAAAAAATACTCAGGCAATATTTCCATTATCCTCATAGCCAAACTTGGGGTAAGTTAATCAAGATAAGTTGTCATGGTTACAGGGTTTTCACTGTACATTCACACGAGAGGGGTGGCACTGGCAACATCAATTACAATTATGGTTAAGTGTAACGCAGGCAGAGCAGCTGCTTTTAGGATTGGAAAAGAGCCCTTTTATGAATAAACTTGAGCCCATTTAAAAACCACAGATGAAAATACCTTGCCGAGCCACGATGAGACTAGCTATGCAGTCTGGGACGCTGGTTCCTGCCGCCAAGAAAGTAATGCCCATGATAACATCAGGAATTCCCAAAGTGTAGCCGATTATGGTCACCTGAAAGTATACGTGGGAGGAAGTGCTCAACAAATGGCAACACAAAGCAAGACAAAAGATAAATGTTCTTTTGATGAAAAATATGTTGAACCATAGTATGAATCTTCAGTCCATTCAACATTGTTACGAATGATTTCAGTTGACTATGCTGTTGCTTATATGGTAGCTAGAGACATGGCAAGAACAGTTAAGCAAACACTACTGGTTAGATTAACTTTTAGCCTTTGTAAAATATATACATAAAAAAATATCAGCTCCCCAAATGAAATCAGAGCATCATCTTGTATCTAGGTTCCTTGGATTGCAAGTGTTAGATTGCTGCTGACCAAGCTAGCAACAAGCCATTCAAAGCTAGCATGTAAGGGTAGTCCAAGACATTTTTAGGTTAACTTGTGCATTTCAGTCTTTGTACTTGTTCAGTTTGGTCTTTTAAAATATAACATACATGGGTAAAATGCAACTCCAAGATCCTCTTTTCAAATACAATTTAAAACGCCTTTATTCTCATAGCATAGTTGTGTTGTATTAAAAAGGGGTGACAACAGTCTTATCCAAATGGAAACCTTTCGAATTTATGAATTGCAGGCTACTAAATGCCTCAGCTTAAAACAACTCTAATTAACCTTATTTGCTTTTGTAGGTGCCTTCATGGTTGCAATTTATGCTGCTGTGGTTCATCATATTTCATTTGGACTGGATTTGGAGAATGTTTTGGGCTCGAGATCTTGCATTTGTCCAAGTTTTGAAGATTCCTCATATTTGTGATATTCCACTCTCCACCCTTTCACCCCATGATGGGGGCTTAAATTTCTTTGAGAAGAGAGTGCCTGAGCTTCTTTGATGACTTAGCTCATGTCGATCCCTTCCAAAGAGCACCTTAAATATAAGCGGAAGTGTTCCTCTTCAGAAACAGCGGAACATTACATGAATACTTAACATTAAGGTTTCACTACTGATACATAAATCTTATAAATTTAACTTTTCTGCAGTTTAATGTCTTGTGTTAGTGTCATGGTTTTACATCTGCGTGACACACACAATGACAGTAAAGGCAGTTCTGATTCTGAATTTGCACAAGCAGAAAGCCAAATAAGTTACCATGTATGCTTTACTTTATTACAACCTTTGGTTAAACCCCTGGTTTGTGGTTTATTTTCATATTTGTATGATCGAATCATCATCATTGCAGCATACGCTCTTATAGCCCAGAAAATGTTTGCTTACAATGATGTACACCTGAAACCATATTCAGGTGGCACAAAACATGGTAAACCTTCATGATAATCTGCTGTCAGTTATTTGAAGACCTGAAGGACTGTGTGTTTTATTTTCACACAGCAATAGAAATTCCACTTTCAATTACACAAAACAGTTTACACCAATTTTCATATTTAACAGTTTGGGGTTTTTTTTAATCAAATAATTACTTCAGCAGCAGTCAAGCAAGATTAAAATGTTTCACTTTGTGCTTTGCAAATTCCGGATTTAAATGACTAATGCTACTGTATGATCTTTGGCATACAAATATTACACTCACCATCCAGACCATAAAGTAGGAGAAGACTGCAATCCAGACAGTAGACAGGATGAAAGAGAGCATGAAGTATTTCTCCCAGCGAGGCTTGGCACAGTTTGGGACCGAAAAGAACAGCAGCAGGAGCAGAGGCCACGAGATCAGCCACTTAAACTTACTGCCTATACCCCCTGCAGTGAAACAACAGCAAGAGATCAAGATTGTCAATTTATTTTGGCCATCCTTAATTTATAAAAAATTAAAAATAATTATTAGCTTTAGCATCACATGCCAACAAAAACAAATCAGTTCCGTTTAATGTTTTTTTCTGGCCTTTTTTCAAATGTTTACACCTTTCGGGGAATTCGGTCTTTTTTTGCTTGGACCTTCAAATTATTTGTGGTATACTTAGAAATACACATCACTTACAGCGTTATATGAAGACTGTGTTACATGTACAGCCTAAACAGTCTGCAACTGCAAATTATTCAGCTTAAGGTCACACTGAAAATAACTAAACTGTAGCTCCATTTGTATTCAGTTCCTCTTTGGTTTTACTAGTGAACATAAACATGTTGCCTCATCTGTCATTTGCCACAAACAGAGCATCAAGCTTCATTTCTTTTTTAAATGAAGCTCTCATACTGACAGAGCACTCTATTTTGAGGAAAAAGATTTCAGTGTGCCTTAAAGCACCAAAACCTTTACTCTTCCATGTCATTTATAATCTAACAAGATGCAACACCAATTCCACCCACTTAAATTCGTCTGTTTCATGATAAATCAGGATAATCAGATTCAGTTTTTTCACATGAGCAGACACTGACTGATAAAAGGGCAGCCCTGCTTAGAGATGTCAAAGAGGATAATCATCAGTTGGTATACAAGAACCTACTGCCCAATTTAAGCAAGAACATCAATAACTGCCGAAGCAGAAATAAATTCTTAAGCAGATTGAGCAGCGCCATCCAACTAAGCATTCCTCTAAGCACTAACAGCACCTCTAGTTTTTAAAAATCTATACCTACAGGAGGCCGCATAGCAAGTTTTGAAATATGACTGGCATGTCCGCGTGTCCCCAATTACACACGTTCATCAAGGAAATGCATCAAGCACGTACTTGGAATATGAAAAGGTGAGATGGTGTCATTTTCCTCCACCTCGCTGGGTTTGTCCTCTGGCACGTTTCCATTCTCGATTTCAACCTTCCCGTCGATCACTTGTGTCTCCACACCATTGGCAGCTTGCACCAACTTCTGGCGCTTTCAAAAGAAACAAACTAAGTCAAAGAGCACATGAGCGAACATGCTACTACTTCTGCTTTTAAAATGGATTTTGTTCCTCTAGTTGTACAATGAAATTATGTGTATGATGACATGCAACCCTTCAGGGCTTCTTAGAAATAAAGCTGAAAATAGTTCCCACCTTTAACCCATAAAAGGCAGCTAAATCTAGTTACTGGAGCACCAACGGCCAGCTGTACCTCTGTAATGATGAGGCGACTGGCCATGCGCAGGCGGGTCTTGGGTCCAAAATGGCTGGTCACCATGACACGGAGGCCAGCCTCTGGGAACCTGAACTTTGAAGGGCTTGCATTCATGATCTCATCCACCATCACCACAGAGCCACGGCTGTAAGCTTTGCTTGGCTTGACTAAAGGGGTAGAAGCACACATTACAGCAATAAATACAAGACACAAACCAATAATGGTCCAAACCATTACAGCATATAATAATAAAAAAAAAAAAAAAAAAACCCCAACAACATCTGCTATATAAATTTGTAGTCTTGAGCGCTATAGACTTCCAAGCCAAAATAAAGCATTACTGAGAGCTAAGCTGCCATTTAATTAGTGTCAAACAGAGCTGCACTAGACCATATTATTCTACCACTCCCCAATCAGTGTGAAGGCAGTTAGATGTCAAATATATCAAGTAAAACCATCCCAAGATGAGGAATACCTTGCATCTACAAATCTGGATGTCTTCCTTTTCGAAAAATCCATTATTTCTTTCTTTCTTTTTCTGTTGATGCCTTTATGTCACCTGCTCTCTCAGTGACAGGGTAAGTGCTTCTCTGAATCCAATTGTAAGGTAACATTGTTGGTTTGGAGCACCAGGATGCCAATCTTAGCACATACAGTTCAGTTCAATTCGCTTCAAATGGGTAGACTGTAAGAAAATGCCATATTTGATATTTCTCAGACAATTCAACTCAGCTTTATAGATTATCCAATCATATTTAAGTGGATTTACAGAGATGAAAGTTTTATATAAAGTTGTATATAAAATTCTCCAATGTGAAACTACAATAAAGCTATATAGAAACTGATCTCAAGTTGGTGATTTACTGACGCCTCAGTCAGACACGCCTGGAGACCAGTTGGTGCCCTCCTGGCTACGCCTGTTTGCCATGGAAACAAAATGTGTACTCCAAGGCAAACTACCTAGCAAAAGAAAAATAAGAATTTTAGTGTTTTTGAGAGTTGAATTTTTTATTTCTTTTTTTTATTTATTTTTTATTTTTTTAAACTTGTTTCGATTCAGATTCTTGCATCACCACTTCAGGAATGATGAATCCTAACAGCATTTCTCTTTCCTACATTAGTTTTTGCACATTATGATATTTCTTAGAGATATAAATGGATGGAAAAAATGTAAAACTATCACTAAGAATGTGTGTGGCGCATGCTAGAAAAGCAAGGGCCCATTACAAACATTTCTCCATAAATGCTCGTAGTACAAAAATATGAATTTTCTGCCTTTCCTGGACTTCAATCTCAAAGTTACTTGGTAGAAGAAGAATGTTTGTGGAGAAAAGGAGGTGTTCAAAAACCCTTTGATTCCCAAGTGTTTCATGCTTCTGGAATATTGACAGGAGAGTTTTACACAGCAACTGGGTTGGTTAAAATAAGAGTACTGTGTGCAGTTCATATGATTTCTGGATACTGAACTTCAAATAGCTCTCCCATATTGTCTTGTAAAATAAAATCTTTTAAATATTTAAAACTAGCAACCAAGACTGATTTCAAAGGGTGCATCTTTGAACATGTAACCGCAGGAACCTTTGACTCAACTCGAGCTGTAATTTGGCTGACACATTAAACAGTCAGCCCGCTTCAGACTTCAACTCAGCCTGCTTTATTGGCACCCAGCAAATCCACATTTGGTCTTTGCACGCAATTAGTACTAAGATTCAGTGTGTGGGGAATTAAAAGTTCTACAGTCCACTTATTAGTTTTACTCAGCCTTAATTTGACTTATTATACATGCAAGAATGCACATAAATTAAATGTGTAAACAGAGCTGGCATAAACATTTCCTCTTGTGAAATTCATTACCACTTCAGGAGCGAGTGGGTCTACACCCCAGAGATCAGCAGAAGAAAAGTAGTATGCAAGCAGAAAGAACTGGCACACAGCAGCACAACACTGTTGACAACAAGCAAGAAAAAGTTTAGTAAGGCTAAACAGACAGGCATGTTAGCACTAATGCAGCCAAAGTAGGAAAGGTTAGGTCTCTCAGAAGGGTTACATGTCTAATTAAAAACCTCTGAGAGTTCAAAAAGAAGGAAGAAGTGGAGGACTGTGGCTATAAAGTACTGTAACATGACACTAATGGTATTATTTAACAGACTAATTTTTCTCCCAGAATAACCTTGAGACCTAAAACAACATGTTTTGTGACATTAAACTAATCTGAAAAGATTTTTTTGAACTTTATTATGTTGTTGCCCTTTTAAAACTTCATTTTGTGCCTGTTAAAAAGCTACACTTGGTTATCACCCAAAGGAGAACTGAGAAAATGAGTTTTGGGGGGGGGTTTTGGACATGACAAATTGTGTCTTGTGAAGTTTGCTTGTTGTGCTTCTGAAGAATTATTAAAAGAAATAGTTGACATTTTGTGAAATGTATTTTTGATTCCACTCATGTCTATATGCCAAATAAACTCACCACCCACTGGTGTACACCTTGCTAGTCAGAGTTGCTTCAGTTTTTTGACCGCATATCCTTGATATGAATCTTCATTCCGCCGCATCCCAAAGGGCCTGAGATCTGGTGACCGTGGAAGCCATTTGAGTACAGTGAACACACGTTCAAGAGAGCAGTTCGAGATGGTGTGAGTTTTGTGACATGGTGCAGTATCCTGATGTAAGCAGTCACCAGGAGATGGGTACACTGGTCATAAGGGGATGGACATTGCCAGCTACACTACTGAAGCAGGCTGTGACATTTAACATTCTTCTGCAAACCCTGGTTTTAATGAGCGGTTATTTGAGTTGCAGTTCCCTTTCTATCAGCTCAAAGCAGTCTGGCGGTTCTCCTCCGACTTCTGACACCCAAAAAGCAATTTAATCACAGAGCTGTAGCTCACTGGATATTTCCTTTTCCAGTCTCTGTAAAACCAGTGGGGAAAATCCTTTCTTCACCATTCTGATGCTCGGTTTGGTCGTCTTGACCGTGTGTACACGCATAAACGCATCAATTTGCTGCTATGTGACTGATTAAATATTTGCATTAACAAGCAGCTGAACAGGCGTTAATAATGAAGCGGAAGGTGAGTGAATGTAGGTACAGCTGGGATAGCCTACTGTTTTACAAGAACAAAGAGGGCAGATGGCTATGTGACCGCTGGCTAGCAGTTTTAGTTTGTAGGCTATAGCTTCACATTCTTATGAGTGGTATTGATCTTCTTATCTAACCACCAAGTTGTAAAAGTTAATTTCACAACATGTTTAACTACTGTTCTAGGCATATTTTTAAAAGAACAAAGCAGAAGCATTTCAAGTTAGTTAGCCAAAAGGAAGCAAAGATCAAAGCCACAGCCCTTTTATAACAGGAGGAAATACCCACATTCTTCCATAGGATTAACCACGTTGTTGCCTTTTCAACATACAGTCTCTCATTTAGCAGAGACTAGTCATGGGTACGCAGCCTGTCTGATTAACCTTACCTGGAAGTAAAGGCGATGACGGGTCGTCATCCCAAACATAGCCATAACTAGTATTACCGTCCTCCATCTCACTGCTGGCTGCCGCGTTGCCATTTGCCACATTTTTGTTTGACTTTCCCATGAAAAACTTCTGCATGCTGGAGTTGAATCTAGTAAAAAGATTAAACATAATGAATCAGAGATAGTGCAGGAGAGAAAAAAGTCACAAGATTTATCTGCAAATGGGTTTATCAGCTTTAGATGAAAGGCACCAATTTGTTTGAAATATAGCACGTATTAATTAGCCAGAATAATCCTCTTATTTCTCCTATACAGTTTACAACTCAGGTGGCTCACTTTCTAATAAATATCAGCGCATTACATTATACATAATGAGCTGCTCTGCATTGGCGTAAGAGAGAAAGAAAATATCCCCAGAAGGCATTAACAAGCTTTTCAGCCTCAGACTCTCAGCAGGACCATTTGAGTGCCATTACATAAAAATGGATCAAAAAAACAACACCGCTGCCTTTGAACATAATTTGCGTAGAGGTTACACTAGCAGCATTACAAGAGCTACTCTAGCCCCTCAGCACCTTTGGAAACATTAAAAATTAAAATTGTTTGTGATTATAGGCTGCAGTTTGCAAGAGAAGATCCAAGGCTATCATTTTTGTTTGCAAATTGTGTTTTCTGTGTTGCCTTTTTCCCTCTCAAATGAACTCTGAGTCTCAGGACAGAATGGGAATAAAAGACTACCTGAGGACATCAATAAAAAGCCCTTCTAGTTAAACACGACATGTTCGGGGCAAGACATTTTCTCAAACATTCAACAGGTAAAAAGAGGCTTTGTGCATATAATTACAAGCTGATGCACATACTTCATATGTGTAATATACCATAGTGCATAACTACTGAATAACTTTTAAACATAATCTTAGCTTTCAAGGACAAGTTAGAGTAACACATACGTGACTAATTACATCTAATTTAACAAATCCTCATAAATGTTAAAGTATTTATAGTGATTATTATTCTTATATTTTATGCACCTAACTTCTCCATGCTGTCATTTAGCAGCTTGCGTGCCACTTGCTTGTGAAAAATCACAGCCGTGCACTACAAGGTCACCTCAGTGCACAGACTGTGCTATATAAAACCCACTTTATTCCATTTCAACTGGAATAACATGACAGCATATCCTAGAGTAAGCACTTCTTTCCTCCAAATGAGAAAGAAAAGGAGTGATCTGGTTAAGCCTGTGCTCTTAGCCACTGCAGAGGGGGGATGGGGGGGGGGGGAGATTAAACTCTTATGGCAGCGAGAGAGCAGACTGCTGCTGAGTGTAACACAGATTACCAGCTGGACAGAGAAAGCAGCACAGGACAACCTGGTTGGCATTATTCACTTTGGTCTGGAAAGACAAAAATTGAGTGCAATGAACTCCAAAAATCTGAAATGCCTATGATTCTTTTCCTTTTCTCAAGACAGCATCCTATAAGTAATTTGAGCAAGTTTTCGTCCACAAAGCTCCCGTGTTGAATGAGCTTGTAACACTAGTCAGACAATACGAGTAGCTGGAAATCCGCTGCTCATTTGTGCGCGCACGGTTGGTTATGCAGGTGTTAGTGCATAAGAGCGTGAAGCAGAATGTGTTATCATGATTCCAGCCTGAGTCAACAAAAGCAGCTGTAAGAAGAATTTGCAAGACTCACTTCATGACGAGGATGTATCCTGCATACATGAGCACCAGCACCAAACTCTCCCACCTGACGGAGAGACAGGATGAGGAATAAAATTAAAATGGCTCGACTTGTATATAACAAGTTAAATAGGAATTCAGTAGGCTATACATTTTAGCTTATAAAGCTTCGAGGTATTACATGACTGTAATACAGCGGCCCCTCCCACTTGCTTTTCAAACCTGCCCTATGAGGGGAAGCTAATCAAAAGAAAGAAGCCTTAAAGAAAAGCAAATAATGGGTGTACTGAGGAGCTACACCAGGGACGTCAAACTCATTTTACACCATCACACTTTGATCCCTAGACCAGTAAAAATCTCATCAAGTTCAGATGCACATTAAATCCCATCGATATCTCAAAATAAGGAATAGAAGTGCAATTTCAACATGATAAAGTAATAAAGGCGTAATATGAAAGACTGTGGGTGAGGTTTTCATGAGTAAGACAACCTGAAAATCTATGAAAATACAATTAAAAGTACAAACTGTACGCTCCCCTTCACATTTACCAGTAGGCCGGACTGGAGTGGGACGATTCCGGCCCCTGGGCCTCATGTTTGACAATGTATAACAGCAAAGGATTGTTGCAAACTGAATCAAGCAAAGCTGTCCTAACTGAAAAGAACTGAAAAGTTGGAAAACTTTAAACAATCTCACTATAAATATGGTTAAATGCACAGCTTACCAAACTATCTTCTCATCATAGATGAACTGAAAAATAAAAAGACATTTTTTTGATTACAGCACAGTCATGGCAAGTACTCATTAATAAACACATGCAATAACTTACTGCAATCAGAGCCACAACAGACAGGATGTAATAGAAGGAATCCCTGAAAACAGCCCACCAGGTCAGCATCACCACCTAAGAAGTCACAGAAAGTATCTTTTGAGTTACAGTTAACATATTTGCAGAACACTTTCTGATTACACCTGCAGTTTAGTTCTCCACTTTCACTAAAACCAGTTCTAAGAAAACTTAAGCAGATGGCTTTGTTTCCCCTCAAATGCGACACATGTGATGCTCTGCAGTCTATAAATAAACAGAACGATACAGTCACAGCAGTAAGTCACTCCTCTCTCTCGCACACACCTGTCCAGCAAAGATCCCGCAGACACCAATGATGCATAGGATGTTGAAGACCGCTGAGCCAACGATGGTCCCCACCCCCACATCACCGTGGGTGATGAAGACACCTGCACACAAGGAGGCAGCCAGTCAGAATTAGTGGTGACACAGACCATCTGGGAACGTCTGAGTGGGTGCACATACTGCTTGTATGTATGCATGTGTACCGATGACAGATGCAAAAAGCTCTGGCGCAGAACTGCCAGCTGCCATGAAGGTGGCTCCTGCGACATCTTCACTTAGATCTAGTTTCTGCAGGAATTAAGCAAAGATTATTGGTTTTACATACACCGTAAAAGTGCAACTTGGGAAGAGAGGATGACAACCACCACGTACCTCACAGATCTTCTCCAGTGATGTCACAAAGTATTCATCACATGTTATAGCAAGCGCCAGAAACATGTAAAGAGCCTGGAGATGGGGGGAAAAAAAAGAAGTTACATGTGTAGAATGGTTATGTGACAAAGGGCAAGGATATAGTAAATAAAGTGTGCATGGGCTTAATGGATATATCCTTAAATCTGCAGAAATTAGCTAAGTTAATAAAGCACCAGCTGCTAAAAGACAGCTGAAGGGGAAACCGCTTTAAATTTTAATATCAAATCAGTTTTAGGAAAAAAATATGAATATTCCCCACCACCATTCCTAACAGGCGGCTGGACGATGTATAAATTATAGATCATGTGTGACATCATCAGGGCCTGGCAGCTCTGACAGGCGTGCTCTGCTCTATGCTATCCACAGGGGGCAGTGCAGGACTGCAGTGTGAGCAGACCCTCCACACATTTCCTTCTCAGCAGTAAAGTCAGAATAGACAATATTAGTTACATTTAAATGTGTAAATTGAAGCTCAGGACAATTAAAGAGGTTATGAGTGTACTATCTTGACTGCAACTCAAATCAGTTTTGAAATATCCCATTTTAATCAAATATGCTCAGACATTGAGAAATCCAGCAGTGATAATGACAGAAGCAATAAGACAGTATGAGCTGCTCTCCATATGTAAAATATCCTATTTCTTTGTACTAAGGAAAGCTTAAGCAGGAAGTCCAGTTTATACACTGATGCTCAAAGCAGCCCTCCATCATTATATCTTTAAATCCAAGTACATAAAAAGTTCAAAAGACACCCTAATCAGAGCAAAGTCCTCTTATTAAATGTAAAAAAAATAAATAAACAAAAAAAAAACCCACTTCAGAATTCCTGTGACCCAAATTTTAAGTTTCACTTCACAGACTCCAGTCCTGGGTGTGTGCATTCACAAGTGCATAATAACGAGCAACTCTTAAACTGTCTTTATGCAAAGTCAGAGACGACATGACTCACTGAAGGCAAAACTTTTTAATATAGAATAAATAAAATAAAATACATTAAAACGCACATGCATTCTTATGAATGATGCCAATGTTAAAGCTTGGACCAAAAATACAGCACTGGCATATTTATGAAGCTTTCCATGCACACTCCTGAGCAGGGACACTTTTATGACATACAGAACCATAAAATTAAATGACTGCTCCAGAATCTTACTGTGTGCATTCGACACATCCAAAAGACAGTTTGACATATTAAAAGGCTGACCTATTAATGTAAATTGCTTTTTAGATTGTTTACCAAATTATAAACCCTAACAGGAAACAATCTTATTACAATTGGACACAATTCAAGGGTACTTTGCAACTTTTGCAAGATAATCCAACTGCAAGGATTGTTCAGATCTTTCAGTGTTTAACTTAAAAAAAGATGTCACATTTTGGATTATCATCAGTTTTTGCAACCATCATTTGCAGTTTACTATTTGTACAGTTGGTGCAAGCAGAAAAATAACAAATACTTAAAGAGACACTGGAAAAAGACATTTAAAAGAACATAGCACTGATTTGACATTATAGTAGAGCAAAAATGTGACACGTGTTTTATGCTTAAAAAAAATAATAATAAAGTTATCATGTTATTCCCTTATCCCCTTTGTTCTGAGTATATATTAAACTATTTCTGAGTTTGAATTTAAAGATATTTGCAGAGAAATGGGTGCATACTTATTTTAAATAACATGCACTTGAGCTAAAGAAAAGCACCTCTGATCAGTTTAAAATCTGGCAAATCAAACAAGCCACCACAATCTCCCTCTTAACTTTCAGGCTTTGAAAGCTGAAAACAGTAGTCTGCTATGTGAAAAGCCTCCAAATCTTCCTAAAACCAAATGAGTCACAGACTGGAGACTTGTTATGCAGGTGCAGATTCTTTTTTAAAAAGTAGTCTTACCGCCACAATGTGCAGCAGAATGGCTCCACTCTTCCGTTCATCGTTGGTGAAAAAGTCGTCGGGGAACTCGTGTATTGCTGAGAAAAGAAGAAATGTCACAATCACCACACATCAGCAGCTTGACTGCGAGGTACACATCACTGTCTATCTTCAGATGGCTCGCACTACACTACGACCACGTTATTCTTTTTCTTCCTTCCCTTTCCCCTTGACTACCTAATACCGAAAGGTGTCTTCCATGTTTAAAACTGGGCAGCTTTCAAGACTTTGTGCAGCAGAAATAGTTTCTGATCACCAGCATCCCAGAACAGCTTTTTCAAGGAACAGGAATAGCTCAGGCACAGGAATAGTTCAAAACACCTTCAATATCACATCACTAAGGCACCAATTATTTCATACCTACTCAAGGGGGGGTGGTCTCAATCATCACGTCCTCTTATGATGTGAAAAGCTCGGGCTATAATAAGAGGCTGAAGTCATACAGAATTAAAGCAAGCAGGCAGAAAACACTCCCATGCTGAGGACTCGTCATTTATCATCCAGAACTCCAGCTGGCCCACAGTGTGATCACGATACGAGCATAAGGCTCAGATAGGGGAGCACGGCCACTCCACGGTGCACCTGGCTGAAAACAGAAGCTAGCCATCTCCCTGACAAGAACAGCATCTGTGGGGGGGAACGGCCTCTGTCCGACCCATCCCTGCTGGACCTGAGCTGCAGGTTCACATCTCAGCTTGCAACAAGCCTGCTGTATTCCAAGTGTAATACTTACAAAACTAGAGCATTCCCTAAACTCTATATACTGCAGGTGGGAGGCTAGACTGAGTTGGAGCAGTGCTTGGAGTAGATGCTAACACATTGATGTAGAGCAAGGGTAATATTTACATATTTTTATCCTATTAAGTTGAATACATTAGCAAGCTAAATACTTAATTCAGTAAATACTTAATACAGTACAGGTGAGACTGACAGTGGCACTGTATGACAAAGCCACCGAAATTGATCTTAAATTAACAGACTTTTAGTGTTATTTAAGGGACATCAATGCTGCTGAAAACAGGGTTTTGCCCCATTCATGGTTCTGTGCCAGTGCTGTGAGCACTTAAGCCCTACACACCCGCTGTTCAAACATTTTGTTTGTGAGGGACAGCCAGTCAGAAGAGGGTTGGGCTAAAGGCTCATTACTGTGAATCAAGCTAAGCTACTCCAGTAGAGCCCAGGAATTTAAGAAGGGGGGGGAAAAAAAAAAAAAAAAAAAAAAAAAAAAAAAAGGACAGTGGAAAGTAGTGTGATATAGGCCAAAATTAAAACAAAACAAGTAAATGTACAAAATTTTTGAAGCGATTATTTTGTAACAGTTGATACATTTCACTGTTGAAGTGAAGACTAGTGAAACTAGGGAGGGTATGAGAACATGGAGGCCATCATTTGGATCCTTTGAATTTTTTTGCTGTGAAATTCAGTCAATCTGCATAAAAGTGGTGCTTCAACTTACAGACCATCCCTACAACCCTAGAATTGGGTTACTGCACTGCAGTAACCATTGCTCTATCCTTCAGTAATCCAAATAAACAGTTATTGTTAAAATAAAACACTACAATCCAAGCCTGCAGAACAACGCCGTGTAGAGCAGAAAATAAGGACAAAATTCGGGCTCCTGTCACATATGGAGTCGTGAAGTGGAACAGTGCTCACCTGAGACTTGTCAATGCATCTGTCCCAATCTCACAGACATCTTTTTGCAATGATATTTTATTGTGTGCACATGTGACTGAGTTAGCATTTGAAACCGTGCACAGGGAAAATCAAATGCTGTGCAGGATGCAGTCCAAGACCTCTTAATCAACTGCGTGCTTCCTTCTTTTCATTTAATTACATCACATGACTGGTAATGTTGGTTCATTATGCATCGGTGTGTCATACAATAGCTCCCTTTAGTTGCAAAATGAAAAAAAGAGGCATGGCCCAAATAAATTACTTGCAAATTAATCAAACCTCAATTTGTAGATTTTTAATGTGGATAAATGCACCCAATTACATTAGTATACATGATAATAAAAAGATGATTAACCTAGAGTGTAATACAGACTATAACATGATGTATAATGAAAAGCCTAAGGTGGCATTGACTATGTCAGGAAGCTTTAGCTCATTTCATTTCTGACAGCTTTATATGGCATATGAAGTGTACCGGAAAGCTGGCTGCAATCAATTACAAGATTTGTCAGCTGTGCCTCAGAGGTGATTGAAAACAAACTTATGCCTTATGGCTACAAACATCATTCTAGCTGCTGAAGGTTACCCATCAAGCTTCTGAAAAACATGAAAGGTGTGAATTTCCTGCTCTCCCAGTCCTTCCATGTTCAGTTGAAACAGTCAATAATTAAGTAGTTATTTGGTGACACTGTGTGTCCTAAATATGAAATCAGCTCTGGCACGGAGAGCGTTTACAAAAATTAAAAATAAAAATGGAGGTGTCTAAAAGGGTGCTGGCACAGTGACCGCAGAGATGACAGGTAGGCAGGGGTCACCTCTCAGTCCCTGTAAACATTTGAGCAGACAGCGTCTGCGTCTCCTCACAGCAGAGGTCAAACAGGATGCAAACATGCTTCCGTAGCCAGTTCCCATATAAGGCCAGAACAGGATGTACAGACAAGAGTGGGACAATGCACACACTGCTTTAGTGATCCTTCTCAAATGAGGTCCAAAAATAGAATGATAAATATGTACCACAGCTAAAGCAAGAGGGTTTTTTTTTGTTTGTTTGTTTTTAAATACATGTATACAGAAAATGAGGAAACAGCTTGGGGTGATGGATTACTAAAGTGTACCGCAAATATAGAATGTTTACCTCCAGATCAAATTTAATGACTTTAATCAAAGAATCAGTCGATGTTTGGAGCTTACAGCTTCACAGTTTAAAAACAATTTTAATTATTCTTGATTTACTTCACTTCATCCATTTAAAAAAAAAAAAAAAAAAAAAAAGTGTTACACTTCTATCTTCAATTGCTCATTTTGTACATCCAAGAATCCAAATCCACGAGATGTTTACAACATAAGACGAAATCAAAGTTGCAGAGCTTTCATATCATCATCTTTGTTTTAGTCTTTTCCTTACACTTTCATTCACTTGTGTCTTAACTTATAAGCCATGATCAATTACCAAGTTGATTGTTTGTGGAATAAACTACCAAGACAAAAATATTATTAAGAAAGAAAAATGTTCAGTCCACTGAATGATATTCCCACACACTTATTCCCATATAAATTCAGTTCTGTGCTTTGGGCCAGGGTAACTTATCTTCTTTTTTAAATGAATGTAGTCACAAGGTTATCCTCTTCCAGAAATTTGGCCATTTTTAGCTGCAGATAAAAAAATGTTATTCTATGGAAAATGTAGGTTGCTTTGTGGTTAGTTGCTCATAAATAATATAAGTACTGAGTGCCTTGTGTCAAACTCTTTCATCTGCTGCTTTCTGACTGTAACAAAATTTTATGTTTACATTGTGTGTGTGTGTGTGTGTGTGTGTGTGTATATACACATACATATATACACAGCACTTGCTGACAGCAAGGAAAGTCATACTTGGGTTCCAGTGCTCTGAGAACTGCTGGTCTTCGAGATCTATTTCCTTCGTAAGTGCTGTTTTTTTTTTAATTTAATTTTTTTTTATATATATATAAACTCAGAATGGATCATCGCTGTACATTTTCTCTCACTTCCCCAGTGTTTGCTGCAAAGCTGATGTTGGTTTAAGAAGCCATTTTTCACTCCTGCACAGAGCATAGACGGCTGGCTGCATCACATTTGTCATCTTTGCCTAGCCTAACACACATTACCAAACTGCTCACTCAGTGTACAACTAACAAGGTTAACATTACGTTGCCCTAAAGTGGTATCGGTGCATTTGCACATGAGAAGGTCAGTGCATCTTTAAACATAATGTTCAGCCCTCCTCTCTACCCTCATCAAAATTTCACTACAGCCCTGCTTTTATTCAAACAAGTTTAGCCTTGGTTGCATTGTGAACCAGATAAATCCAAGACTATGGTTTATTCACAGTCTACAGTTTCAAGATGTGCAATATAGCAAACCTCCCCTTCATAGAATCTCAAGTTTTTTTAATGCACTAAAGCCAGAATGTGGTAGAAACTCATGCATTTCTGCAATTACTATTCCATAATCTGGTAATATTCCAGATATCATGGTGCTGTTACGTAACACAGCTCAGTATTGGGTGCCTTCTGTTGTCCCAGAGAGATGATTGACAGGATAGTGCAGAGAGCAGGCCAGTTTTCACCCAACACTTCTGGACACAAAAACACCCTATTACAGATGCAAGACTGACAAGGAGCCCTGCAAAGGTCTGTTTTATAATCCTATCAATAGGCCTACTTCTGAAAAACAAAAGGCTATTAAATGCGATACAACCGAATTAAAATCTGACGCGTGCAAGATGTTTTGGCAGAGTGCCTGGTGAGACCTTCTGTCACTGCTCGCGTACTGACCCACGGACCAGCCAGGTCATTAGCTGACTACAACTGACACGAGAGCGCAGAAGTCAAGAGACTCTTCAGAGGAGAGTGATTCCTCTGGGCCATTATTAACCCATTAGATAATTAGCTTGCTCCAGCAGACATGACTCAGCTGACAGCTCAGTCCTGTAAACATGACAACATCATCACAGGGACGACCTATGGGAGAAGTCTCCAGGTCACACAGCAACAATAAGTTATCAAAATTGAAGCTGCTTGTTTGGCCAGAACACACATGCCCCGATTATCCTTGTTAGGTTAGTATCTTCTCAGGCTGAAACGCCACATGTTAAAGCACTCTCACTCTCGTTTGAGTGAGAGCTTGACACATGCAATTTTCAACCGCATGAGCATACTCGCATACCTATTACACTTCTGCTTTAAACATGAATTGCCCCAAGCCTTTAATAATCAGATTGTTGGTGCAGCAGATTCACAGAGTCCTGCTTTCACAACTTAAAGGGGACACCGATATAGAACACATGCATTTAGTTGGGAAAATGCATTTAGTTGGAGGGGGAGGTCAGATGTGTTTGAATCGCATGGTACTAAAGACTGGTCTGTGCAGGTGCTCGTGCATCTCCTCTGCGTTGCGTTGTTTGCTGGCAAGCGAGAACCAAAGTGAGGTCAGTTTTCATTATGCACAGTGGCATAATCCCCGCTTGTGTAATTCCCTTTTAAAAAGCCTCCTTCTGGTGTTTCCCAGGAGTTGACGAACCAGCAATCCAACATGGACGGGCCTTTACTCACTGGCAGCTTCACCCATCATGTTCCCGCCAAATTTCCTGCCTCTAAATTGTTGTGCCAGCAGGAGAACTCAGATTCCTCTCACTAGCAAACATTTACACTAAAAGGGAAGGCTGCAGCTTTTACACGGTGACGCTGCCACTTCTTAGCAATATAGATTCAGTCACAGCTCCCCCTCACCAACCCCTGCTTTTCAAGCCTAGCGTGAAACATGTGCGGCCAGTGTCCGTGAGCAGATTAGTGCCATATCTAAAATAACCATAATCCAACCCATTTTGAACCTTTGTTGTTCACTTCTACTTTTGTGCTGCCATCTGCTTCTACCAGGACAATCACGCCACTCAAGAGGGAGTTCTCAATAAAGGGCATTAGTAGCATGTTTATTAAAGCCAAATTATTACTCCTAGAGAACATTAGCTATGCCTTTCTGCTCCCTCTCCCATTTTGTGCGCTCTAAAGTTGGCATAAGCACTTGGAAACAGGATACAGATGAGTGTATAACCCAATTCTTTTTCTCCCACCACCAAGTCAACTGTAAGCCATTTTTCAGGCAACGCATTACTGATAACGTTTCTTATAACAGCCTGAAAGAGCTCATAAAACATTTAAATCCTGAAATAAACCAGTCATTCATTTCTTTATACGTGGGTGAGAAATAGGAGTGCATTTGTTTCATTTGTCATGGGACAGCTAAAGGAAATACTCAAGATCTGCATGTGATAGCTGGAAGATTATTCACATGTTTCAGAAACTGAGTCATTTGGTTCTTTGTGGCTTGGAAGGATGCTTTCTAATCAAGAATGGACCCAGAAAGCAGTTTGGACAGCACCTTTTATTTGCCTGGAGTTATTATTGAACGCCTAATAAAACAAGCACTTGTGCTGCCTTAGCAGCACTTGGGACAATCAAAAACAGCATTAGCACCCTGTGAAGCACAGTGATCACAGAATTAATGAGGAAAAGGCAAAGACCAAAAATGGCAGAGAGAGAGTAATCCAAGCAGCCCACCAACAGACATTTAAGTGAACAGAGTATCATCTGTTCCACAATATCAGCATAAAGCAGAAGCCTCCAGAAATAATAATAATAATAAAAGTACCAGTCCTGGCTCCAGTACAAGCACTGGTCCACTGCTGGAGGAGCAGCCCTGAAAAACACATCTGCGAGGAATAGGCAGAAATGCAAAGATCTGACACAACCACATGCTTCCCTTATTGGGAGACTGGTATAAGGCCATCATTTAAGAGATTCCTTACTAAGAAGGCACTATGGAAACTCAACCTGACAAGTGCAACAAAACAAAAGGGTTATTCAATTTCAGTCAAATTAGAAGAAAGGACTCCACCCCCGAGCTTGCAGTCATCCATACAAATGTCATAGTGCAAGGTTGCATGGGCACCACAGAGCATCTTGATTCATGTGGAACAGGGTTGAACTGCTCGGGAAATTTGATGCCAGAGTGCACCAAATGCTCAGCTTTGTGTAAAGTCTGTCCGTGCTACAGTTAGGACCACACTGCCCACAACATCGAAGCAACCTGTCAGCCAGGGTGGTCTGAAGTTTAGCAGCTATGACAGGATTATTCATGAGACAAAGACTCAAGAACAAAGAGTCATATGATCAGCTTACACTAACGAGGCAGAACACTGGTGGGAAAATAGGGAGGACTCCAGCCGATGAGAAATGTGTGGAATGTCAAATCCAGTCAGGTGGCTCCAGTATGGAAGTCATTGGAAAAACAAAAAAGGCAAAAAAAAGATTTCCAACATTATTTAGCACTTTTAACCACCGTGAACTGTCTGGTATTGTGACTGGTGCAAAAACGTTTGTTTACATCTAAAAATTGCAGGTTGCAACACTAATGATTTGAATAATCTCTGAGGGATTCTGCCTGCTGTGACCGGTAATGAAGTAATAGCCTGTTAGCTCTGACTGGATCACTTGTGATGCAGTAGAGTAAAGAGTGTACATCACACTTGAAATTACTTCCAAATTGTCTATGCCCTAGTGTCACAACTTCTGTGCATCAAATACACAAAACAAAGACAAAAGCCAGTATGTAACAAAGCAATTACTTTTAAGGCTTTAAAATCCAACAACTGCATTTCCAGACATTTGAGAGTTTAGTAATGGAAAGCGCAGCTAGTCCCCAAATCCTGCCTAGCCAGTTAATCACAGCTCCGTAAGTGTATATATGCAACAAATGGCCAAAATGGACCAAACCTTTGCAACCCTGGCAGTCTTTGATGGCTCCCCTCTTCCCACTGACTCATTCAGAATCACAGAGCGCTCATGTGAGTCAGTGTTTGGGAAGAGCAAACTAGTCAGGACTGAGGCAATTCAAATGACATGGAAATAAATAAACAAATGCACCATTTTGTGACATTGCCATCACTGTTTATGTACTGTTTAAAAATCAATAACTTTGTGGTAAAAAACAGTAAATATTTTTTTGCAGCACGATGCAGATCTCAGCAGAGAGTCAGCATATACTCCAGTGTATCTAAAGAGAGTGCTACTTCCTTTAAGTATATCTAGGATGCTGTAAGCTAATCAATACTCGATGCTTTTAATAGCCCCTTTGTTGCTTATTACTGCGCAAGTGATCTAAACCGCATCCGAATACAAACCCAGCAGAGATGTGAATTAAAAGCAGAAAATCAGCTGAGAAATACCACAATTCCCAGATGTCTTCATACTAATCTATTGATATATCAGGTGCTGTAAAGCCCATTTACTACATCTTCTGAGCTGCAACAGAACTATCAGCCTCAAGGATGTAAATGTCAACAGAATTAATTTTCAGTTCCACCGTTTGAATAAAGACTCGCTTGTCAAGATCTCACCGTGTTCATAAATGAAGCCAAACAATATAACTGGCAAAAGAAAAAGGAAAAAAGAAGTGTTATCTTGTTATTAGGTGATAAATTCACTGTTCATAATTGCAACATGATATCCAACAGTTGGCCATTTACGCATCCAGCAGATCTGGCGTAACATTATGATTCAGATGTAGTTGCGTTTATCTCTGAGGAAACTATAAGGCTCATCTGCTAAATGTTCATCCATGTCACCAAGTAGTTTAGTTAGCATTTGTGCCAGAGAAGCAAAATCTTCCAGGACATTCTGTTCTCAAAGAACGTCCTGCTTTGACTGAGGATCATGAAAACATTGCTGTCAATATATTAAAAGGAAAAAAATTACAATGAATTGTTAAGGAGAAACATTAATTCCAAGATGGTGTACCTGGCGCTGAACAGTTCTTCTCCTCAGTTTCATTTTCTGGTACTGAAGCCATTAGCCGTCTCCCCCAGATTTCATGGTCGGGATGTCCCTCCACAATCATCCCATGGCCTGAAACAGTATTGAAACGGCTTTGATTATCACATATTAACATAATAATAATAATAATAATAATAATAATAATAATAATAATAATAATAATAATAATAATAATAATAACAACAACAACAACAACTTTTTATTTAAATCCTCTTTTGATCAAGACCTTAAAAGTCCATTATATACATTTCAAATATGCAACAAAACCCAACATGGCTGCTGTTACACAAAGTAGGAGCCATGACCCAAAACACCCATGTTCTGAATTATGCGCAATTTCCCGAAAGAAGGTTGCTTTTCTTTAATCCCTTAAAAGTTTTTATTCATGTATAAATGACATGTTCATCCAGCAGCAACCGCCGCAGGAGGAATAACGCATCAAAATGCAGCTGTGCCATTATATTTTGGAGGGGGGGGGGGGGGAGAGTGTAATTTTTCATTAAACTGCTCTTAAGCCTCTAATGAGAACAGAGGGGGGGGGGGGGGGGGGGGGGGAAACCAGCAGTCACAAATCTATTATGTAAAAATCATAACAACAAGCTTAGCAGTGCTTTAAAATTGCAGCTTTCATAAAATGGTGAAGTGAGAAAGTGGTAACTGACGACATGATGATTAAGTAGTTCTACTGTTACACGATTATGAGCAGATTACTAAAAATACCACAAGGAGTAATGTCTACATTCATTCATACCGGTCGTTTGTCAACAGACCTTCTCTGGACCTCCTCCTCAGACCTACTCCTTTAGAGTAATAGATCACACAATGACTGGGACAGGGTCTGTACAGCAGCAGATTCACATGATCTCCATGACCAAAGTCTAATTACTGATCTTTATGACACTGAGCAAGTAATGTTTAAGATAAAGGAGAGAACATAGTGCTTTAAGCTTTAAACAAACTGCATGTGTACTAAGCCCCCCCCCCCAACTCTTTTAACCAGAAGTCCACAAAGTGCTAAAAATAACACCGATTAACAGATTTACACAGCTGCAGATAATTACTCAATTTGCCTTTTTATTAGATTAAAACAAATTAGACTACACAGTGCACTACTCAGATCTGATTATCAAACCTATTCATCCACCAGTCCATTTTCTTATCTAACGTTAGGTGGTACTAAAACATCTGAACTGCGACAAGGTGACAGGTGGGTCTACCACATGGTTTAAAGAGTCAACCATTCACACTCCTACTGGAAATTTGGAGTCACAAATTAACCTAATATACATGTCTCAAATTTCTGGGATGAAACCCATGCATGCATTGGGAGAACCATGCAAGAGGCAGAAAAGCCCCTGGAGACTGAAACCCAAGATGGTCTTACTGTGTGGTGACAATGCTAACCACTAGCAGCTAATCATTTCAACTAGTTATTAGCCGCTAGTGCTGAATGTTCATAATAGCAACCCACACTTTAAGGAAGAGGTCAAGTATTAAACTGTTATAAATTTTAACATGAGGTGGCATATAATAATGTAAACCAAGTAAATGTTAGCCAACACTACCTGACAGCCATATTAGCAGCCTGTTGTCATTAGCGTGGCAGCTAATGGCTTATAAAACAACAGTATGGGAGAATAGTTGTTTTCCCCCATGGTGTTGAAATGGTATAAAGTATTTTTCCTGTGTTTCAGTATTGAGTTTGAAATTCTAGTATTATGATAACTAGTTTGCACCATCCATTTAGCCTAAATTTTAAAGCTAAAGGACACTGAAGTACTGCTGAGCCAAGAACAACTGCATCAGCAGTTAGTTTCAACCCAAGTGCAGGTTAGCTTTTCACATTTTCCTACCACAACCCTCTTCCAATTGCCATTATAAAACAGTTCTACCTAGCTGAATTGTATTTCCAATGTAGTGATACAGAATTATTTGCCACTTTCAATCCAGTAGAGTTAGACAGCCTGAAGATCAGCAGGCACTTGACAAACAGACTGTACACAAAGCAACTGCAGCTGCTTCCTACAGTTCTCCAATCCAAAAGACCAAAACCCTCCAGTCACTGCTCCAACCTGTTCCTTCTCACTAACCAGCATGGTTACACTCCCCTTCTGCGTCTCCCCTTGTTGCTTGATTTCTTTTCAAGCAATGCTTGCATTAAAATAAATATGGTCCAATTTGATATCAGGGTAGAACATGAAGAGTCTGAAGTTTGCAGACACTAAACATGTGGACATTTCATGCCAAGAACTGCTTTTTAATGTTGTATTAATGAATAGGCTGAACTTTCAGATGTACACAAACTCCAGTAGACCTGGGGGATTTAACCGTTTAGAAATTTATGCATAAGATTCAAATACAATTTGCAGTTTCAGTAGTGTGGAATCACTTAACCACAACTATTAAGTCTTATGACCAATGATTCTTGGAAGCCTAAACAAGATAACTGCATGTATGTGCATATGCACAAGCAGTTCAACATGCTTTCTCAGTACCAAGCATCTGAAAAGAAGAAAAAAGTGAAGGCATGATTCTATCAGTACATCGAGGCAGGCTGGGGATAAAATAAGGATGCAAGCTTTTGTTTTGCACAACATTGCTGGCTTATTCTACATCGCCTTCTCCCAGTTGACCTGTTTTGATTAATTGTCTTATTCTCTGTGTTTAAATCTTCATGTTCTGGCATTCTGAAGCTCTTTAAGGTTGGCAGTACCCCCCGATTAATCCTTGTTAGTTTGTTAAGAGGAAATGTCATGAATTCAAGAGGCTGATTAGAAATTGGTTGAAAGGGAAATGAGCCAGTAATAACTTCATTTTGTCTTTGTAGGTCTGAGATCAATAAGGAAGCATTTTTACTTATTTAAACAGCTCAAACTGCTAAAAACAATTAGGTTTTTACATTTTATTTCAAATACAATTCCACCTGTTCCTTCTCAAAATTTTAAAGTTGATCACTTTGATGGTAACATGCAGGTCAAGAAATACATTTGCAGTTCAGTATAAAAGTTTGTCACATTATTCAGGCACTACACCAAACTCATGTTTGATTCCAGTTTCTTTTTACATTTACAGGGTCAAGAGGTCAACAAATCTTGAATGGCTAAAAGAGGATTTTACATTAGAGCTGCTAGAAGTCCATTAATCAATTAGTTAGCCATTACCCAGGAAGCATTCCAGCCTTGAGCATTCTTATTTAGGAATCCAGTCAAGATATTGTGATATGGTATACAATTTTTATCAGTTATCAGTAGGGATGGGTATTGATAAGATTTTCACGATTCCGATTCCATTTTCGATTCTGTTTAACGATTCGATTCTTTATCGATTCTCTTATCGATTTTTTTTTTTTTTTTTTTTTTTTTTTAAAGGAGAACACTAAGGTCAATTAGCTTAGATCTTTGTTTTACATCTTCTCTTTGAACAAGATAGAAATTTAGGAGTAACATGGCCTTACAAACCCAACAGTGAGATCTTAACAGATCCAACCTATGGCTCTTCAATGGGGTGTCACAGGGTCCCCAGGAAAAAAAATTGTGAATGTAAAATAATAAAATAAATATTCTTCTGTAGCAATTACACAAGAATATCCAGTAATGTTCCTGCCTACAATTAAACACATTCACTTACCGAAAATCGGGGGCATCTGCTGTGGCAAATGGGTGCAAGCCTTTTACCACAAACTTAGTCACTGCTCGGTGACATTCGTCTATCCTGGCCTGAAAGGAGACGCTACCGGTAGACTGTAGCAAGAACTGCCAGCATCTGAGCCAGACTGTCTGTCTCTCTCATCATGGTCACCTAAATGCACAGTAATGGCAGGTTTTGTAATAAGGCAGATCGCGCTAACATAATATGCACTGTTAGTTGATTATTTACCTGCCGCATTAACGGGAGAGGACGTGCAAACGTTACCGCTGCTGCTGGGTTGAGATTCACGAGCCCGGAGCGGAATTAAAAACACGACATTCATTTAAGGTTATCGCGTGTTTTGTGAGCAAATGCTTTTGCATATTTGTAGTGTTTCCTCCCTTAAATGAAATATCTACTTTGCAAGTATTGCAAGTTGCCCTGTTGTCATCCGTTCTAGTAAAGTATAACCAAACTTTTTAGCGTTTGAGCCGCCAGGTAAATGACGCTCCGCAACGTGGTGACGTCATTCGGGGCGACTGGAATCGATAAGGGAATCGTTTGCAAAAATGGCAAACGATTCCAAGGAATTGAAACAGTGGGAACCGGTTCTCAACAAGAACCGGTTTTCGATACCCATCCCTAGTTATCAGTAGTGGTCTTGGACTCTGTACACTGGGTTTGTAGAGTTTGACTAAATGAGTAGTGGGTGTAGAAATAACCATGGCTACTGATAAAGTGTCAAATGAACCAAAGACAACATTTAAGTAAGAAAACCCATCCCTGGCTGCAGCAGTAAATAAGGGGAGCAAAGGGGATATAAAAACCAGTTGACGCAAAATGACTGTGGTGGATGAACTCCACCACAAAACATTGAAAGGTTGTTACAAGAGGCTGCAGTTTGAGTTCTCTTTTGTTTTTGGTTTGTTTTTTTTAAACAAATAGTCCACAATGAGTATCTTAATGACAGTCTCCTACCCACATTTATCATGGCTACCAGGAAAATCAATAACCTTAAAAATAACCAATTTTAACTCCTACTATGATCTTTCCCTACCATTTTCTTTTGTCTCCAAACATTACCCCCACCAAATCAGTTGCACAACATGAAACTGTTGATTTATTTTCTTTAAAATCAATTTATCAGATTGTCTCAGGTCTGCTAACCTTCTCAAACACATTGTTGGATAACATATGAAAAAGCACATCTGTCATTCTGTGCACGTACATATAACGTGTAAATTAAGGATGTCACAATCATTATAATAGGTTCAGAAAATTCAAGAAAATAGTAGCAATAAGGTTATCAGCCAAAAATGTTTCTAACTTGTTTCTTATTGTAATTGAACTTAAAATGTAGTGTAGCATACAAACAGTACAACTGCCATTACTGCATCACTGCGTTGATATTCATGGTTTTTGAAAACCATGTGTATTGTCAATACAGATTCATTGTGATCAGTACTGTAAAGTGAACTCAGATTTATAAAATTATTCTCTAAAATTAGGGACATCCAGCTACTTTAGGCAAAAACAATTGAATTAAAAAAGATCATAACTTCACTTCTAGCCGAGCACGCAGACAATAATAGCACTGTGGTAATGTCCTCTATCCAGGCAGATCGACCAAGGACAGCCATCCATCAAGCTCACCATGCTTATGGTTATTCACATTCCTTTAGTCAAAAATGTCTCCGGGTCATTTACACCCACGCACACGCAGCCAGCACAATCAGCCCCTCTGCATCTACCTATCAGAGCTCAGCCCTGCCCTGCTTCTCAAAACACCTGCTCTACTTGCCCATGTGAGGTTTCTTCACACTCACACCCCGATCAGCATGCGTGACAACATGTTGCGCCCCACCCCTCTTCATGAAGATGTAACTCAGGAGTGGTACATCAAATCCCATCCATCTGGAGCATTCAGCATTTCATCACTCTCCTATACTGCCATCAATCAAATGGATGGCAAGCCCAGAGACTTTCCTGTGACATGAGGCATGTTGGTCCCTGTTGTGATTGCTGAAATACGAGAAAGGGCACAGCTATTGAATTAGACAGATTTAGTTATGCTGAGCTTTGGGTCTCCTCGTTCTAAAAGGAAATTTCTTTTTCCTATCCCCCTTTCATCAAGCATGTCACCTTGAAATTCTACTATCCACCACCACCAAGGCTGCAGCTGCTTGTCAAAACGGCTGAAACCCAAGAGGAAGCCTGCTGTCAAATGCCTTCATGTGGACAGTTAATGTGTAGGTCAGGCAAACTTGATTAAATGAAAAGAGGGGAAGCCACTGGTGACCAAAGGGAGCTTACTTTGTCTCCCAGAGCCTGTCTTTCGAGATAAGAGATTTGCACCAGCCTGTATGATATCGCTCCAGAATAATCTTTTAAGCCTCTTGTTGTTTTTAACGTAATTAATAAAACTCCCTGATATGTCTTTAGGGATCCACAGTCAGGCAGGAGCTGTGGTGACTTTACAGCTGCTTTCAGCACTGGGAATTACTAAGTGGTTTCAGATGGACAGATCTCACGACAGTATCTGGCGCTGAGGCTTACAGCGTTAGAAGCACAGCAATCCCGCCTCTTTCATGTGAAAAGTCCTGAATGGAGCACCAAGTCTCCTTTGCGATAAAAAAAAAAAAAAAAAAGCTAACAAAATCCCCTTCGGCACTGAATGCAGTCTCGATGTTCCCTCCTTGTGAACAGTACTGGCCTGGAGGTGTGTTCCCATCTACTTAACCCATGATCCCAGTGGTGTGTCGGATATTCTTCACCAGTAAAATGTCAAGGTTGGCGGTTAGATTATATAACAGTGTGTGTGGCTGTGTGGGATGCTGTGCGTGTCAGTGTTTGCGCGGAGTTTTGACATGTGTGAATGGGAGGGCATGTAGCTTGGAGTCTGTGTGTTTGCGTAGCACAAAAATCAGCCATCTAAATGGTTTGTTTCAGCCCACACTTCAGACTTTAACTATGAATATTGTAACATCCGGCAAGATAACGCATCCCCGCTGTTTACCCTCTACCCCTCCCCTCTAAGTCATAATCAGTGGCCTCTGCGTAAAAATCGGCCGCCCTCGATCGCCATGTGGAACCTGGGAGCGTAATGATGCTCGTGATCCGGTGTGAGCAATGGTGTGTGAAGCCCAGGGGCAGACGTGACAATGCCAGCGTTAACGGCGATCCTGAGCGCTAATGTAGTGTGATCGACAATACATCTGGCACCAGAAGAAGAAGGAGGAAAAAAAAAAGGAGGGTGGGAGGATTTTGTGAGAACAAAGGGCAAACAAACATAAATGCAAAAAGCGATCATACTGGGGTCGGAATGTTTTTTGAAGTGTGCACGTTATGCACGGAGTGCGCGTGTGCAGTGATTATGAGCCTGGCTTTCAATTTCAAAAACGTGCCGATGCCACGGCGCGCACACTGCGGCATATACTGTCAAACAGACGCGTGTATACGCCTGAACAGATTCTCTCCTTTTTTCCCCCTCAAATGTCCCGCAATTATATTTACAGCCGACTTTCTAGGGAGTGTGATGGGTCGGTAACAGCGGATGCTTCTTTTTCCATGGAAACGATACGGGTATGAATGAATGAAAAATTGATAAAAGGCAACAAATACGCATTTGGTGTCTGAAAAAAAAATACAGATTTTGATCTTATGCCCTTGCTACTGAAGCCTGATGGTGACAGATCTTCGGGGTGCATGATTACACTGCAGATCTGTGAGCAGCTCTGCTCCGTCCTCTGTTCTCTACACCCCGGTGGATCCCTTCACACTCACCTGTCTTGGTCAGTAGTGCCGACATGCTCCACGCTACGAACAGGACACTGCAGATAAAGCAGACCTGCACGAATAACATCTCCCTCCTCTTGCGAACTTTAAATATCTTCGCAATTATTGTCTTTTTGGAGGGGGTCGCGGTGTCAGTGTCGTGCTGCTCCATGCTTCGCACCTCGGCCGGCGGCCACTTTTTGCGTCCTTGAGCCGAAGAAACTGCCACCTCGCTTGCCTCTTCACACGGAACACAACCGGGATGTGACCCTCATTTCAAGCCGTCCAGTGCGCAGATGGAGAGTAGTAAAGCGGAAGATTTTCCCCCCTTCTTGTCTCCGATGCTGAGATGATGCCGTTCAGCTGCCCGGGACTGGTGACTGGGCAATGACAAGGCGGTCAAATTCCGATATATGTCTCCAAATCAGTTCAGTGGCGCCCCTGAATTCGGATTCTGCAAAAGGACGTGTGTCGGATGGGTTCCTATTGCAACCTGCATCCTGTCCCGTGGAAAGAGAAAAAAAAAATCAGCTGCAATTGCTATTATCTATCCGTGGCAGCCTGTAGTTTCTGTGTTTAGCATAAAATGCGTCAGTGTTCAGTCACAAATGTGGAATCGCTCAGCTGCGCCGTTTTGCAAACCACACGCACCTGCGCCTGTTAAGTGAAAGCAATCAGTGTTCATCAAGGTTAATTGTTAAATTCAGGCAGCAGTCGTGCCGCTCGCCTCGCTTGGGCGCCTCCCCCTCCGCATGAAGTCCTCCTCAGTACAGGAAAACCGTGCTGATAATGAGAGAGGACCATCAGCTTCCCTCCTACTCTGTGCCCTTCATCCCCTCCATCGAGACCGTGCTCCTTTAACTTTCCTGAGTACTGCATGTGCAAACAGCCAGTGGGGGAAAAACAATCTTCCTTCTTCTTTCTCTTCACTGTCCACTTTAGAAACAACAGGGAGCTGCTGATTTATCACGCGGAACTCCAAACTCACGCGATCTCTTACATTATTTGACCGTCGAGTAGGCAAGCCCAATCATGCTGTTTAAAAGAAAGACTACACAGAAAACCCCTACCCTATCCCAGCACTGCTGTGTTATGAAACCAAATCTAATATCGTCTGGGTCCCTAGCACAGCCCCTTTAATAACTGCCCTGCAAGTCACCTGCTGTCCTCATTTTGACACCATCCTGAATAAGTAAGGTGATGGACCTTCTGCTTCTTTCTCTCAAACATCCACAAATACAGAGTAAATTCTTGTTTTTTTTAACTTGCTTTTGTGCCCAAAACACCAATAACGGTTTTTGCTTCTCATAAATATGGGGAGCACTCACATACAGCACTGTGCGTAAGTATTGAGCTACCACTCATTTCTTTATATTTTATTAAAAGAATGGGAAATAGGTGAAGGATTTTCTTGAAATGTGTAAATATAAATGAAAATACAGTATATATAAGAAAACACAGCCTGAACTCTTGTAGGTAGGCTTTCTTTAGGTATTCTTTGGGAATAGTTCTCCAGGATTCTTGAGGGACATTTCAAAGCTCTTCTTTACCTCTTGTTCTGTCTAGATGTAGCTAGTACATCTAGACAGAGCCAGTAGCTCAGGAGGTATAGCAGGTCCGACCTGCAAACCAGCAAAATTACTAACCGTGAGGTTTGTGGTTTTATCCCTAGCATACAAAAAATACAAAATAAACCAAAAATGAAACTAAATTACAAATTTGGAAGTGAACTGGAATTCAGCTTACAGTGAAGGCAAGGACAAGGCATAAAGCACTCACTGAAGATCCTTGCTCTTTGATAGTTAGCATATAGGGCATCTGTGTTGACTCAAAATTTAAAGCTAAAGGTATTTAATGCTGTGGTTAGGATGGCGCACCAAATTATTATCCAGATATTATAACTTATGCTATGTTGTCTCAAGCAGCTCAAAGAAAAGGGAAATTCAAAGTTATTGGCTCAAAAGTTTGAACTCTCATTAATATATTCAACTTTGAGGTTGTGTTGGTGAGCCACCCTGCTGTTTGCACTAATGAAGAGCCTTCCAGTTGTATTTATAGACTGCTCCTAGAATAATTGAGTCGCTTCCCACAGCTAAATGTTTAATTTACTTTGAATTTGAAGCTGATGATGATTCCATGAACATGTAGAAAAATTGAAATAGACAGCCACACACTTTGAGAAATAGTGAAATAATAAAGTCAGTTGAGATGACGAGCTTAGCTTAACATAAAGCCTGAAAGCAGTGAGACACAGTGAATAAAAGCTTAAGCTGTATCTTTAATCAAATGTTGTCACTGTAAAAGGTTATGTACACTATAAGCTTGGCTAACCCTGGTGGCACAAGCTTTCTTTTTGCCATACAAGCATAAGAAGGGCAATGGTGTTTATTGCTAGAAAGATAATAACCACTGTTTCATTAACACTCAAGTGCAACCTTGCCCTCCAATTATAAACAGCACACTCTTGTTGGAGGACTTGTGAGACTACAGAGCACAGTCTGCTCCAGCTGCTGCCTCCAGGCCTGCTGCAGGTCACCTTAGCTGCCAAGATAACAGACAGGAAAGCTGCTGCACTCTCAAAGCCATCAAAATGCACAGGTTGACAGGGCTGAAACAGCATGTCAACTTTTTACCATCACCACGGCTGCCCACTTAAGCAAAAACTGAGCCACATGTAATAGTCAAAGACCTCGCAGTCAGGCACAGTCTCCAGCAGACAAGAGTTATGTAAGAGCAGGACTGTCCTGTCCATACAGTACGAGGCCATACTCCAAAAACAATTCATGTCATCTCCAAGAAGCATCCAAGATGCGTGAAGGGTGCTAGTTAAGCATGGAAGGCGATCGAAGGTTATTAGTTGGGGCTTTCTGAATCTGTTGCCAGGTCTTGTCTTTATCCTGCAGCTTGGGTCTTCTGCATGCACCCGTACACATCAACATGTGCGACTCATGCCCATGCCAAGGGATTAGTCCCCTTCAGGCCCCTGCCCGCACAGCAGGCAGGCAATCGGGGAGCAGCGCCAGGGCCTGCTTACAGAGATTTAGCCACTGCTGTACACTCCCTGCCTCAGTGAAACATACATATGGCTTCCTTCGCCTTCTACAGGACCCAGCGAATGCCCCCTGATCTGCAGCAGAGATAATAACGTGTGTGAACTGTGGTTTTAGCCACGGAGAGATAGTGAAAAATTGGCTTTGATATTAATGGCAGGCGTGTGTCATGTCCTTGCTCTGCAGATCACTAATGACTTGATGTCAAGTGTGTTTACAGTGTTGCACAACAATTGCAGTTTGACTCAGCGTTGCTCATTTAGGCTTCCAACTCCGTTACTGCTGCGATGACTCGTGTGGTTTATTCACTGGTTTGATTCAGTGATTAAATCCACTCTTTAAGGGCATTACAGCTGAATCACTTTACATCATGTGAACATATTTAATTAGGCCTTCAAATCAAGCACCATCAGCACGTGCCAGTTAACCAGTGCATGTTGCATGTCTTTTCTTAAAACTGTCAGAATTGATTTCAGATCATACTCTTTCTGTGGGAAATGGGGATTGTAATGTTTAGGATCAGATTTAGTGGGAGAAATTAGGTTTATTCCTATAAAAAAAAAGTTTTTCTCCCCATAGTCCCAAAGTGTCACATTGGATTCTTTGGGTTTTTTCTCTCTGACATTGTAGGATTTTTACTTCACAGAGTAAAAGGCTTTGGGATGACTGTTGTAATCTGGCACTATATAAATCTAATTAAATTTAAGAAAATATAACAAATTAACTGAATTGAAGTTACCCTAGTCCCATTATGTCAATTAGGCACAGAGATACACCGGAAGTAGTTTTCAGGTTCAAAGTTAACCTCACCACACGTGAGTAAGAAATGTTCCCACTTATCCTGTCATTAAGCCTTCTTTTATTTTGTTATTTTTTCTTAGCACTTTAAAGGCAAAAACAACTTTACAAAGAAATACATTTTTTGGCCATTACAACATATTTAAATGCTGTATTGTCGGAGTCTCAGCAGGTAAGAACAGTATCTTTTACTTGGTAATGTTAGGTATTGCCATCAAACAAGACTTGCACGATGGAATCAGTTTAGCTGTCTTTATGACTCCTCTCTACTGGTGTCACAGCATTTCAGAAGTTTTAGCATAACTAAATCAGGACTTTTAAGTTTGCATTCCTGTTCCTTTTTACATATTAGAAGGCAAAATTCCCTTTCATTTTCTGTGTTATAATGGTGACACCAGCAGAGAACATTTATCTGCTGTCTCATACATTTCAGACAATGAGGAACTTTTGTTGAGAATTCGCAAGTGATCTGTGTAGAGCTTTGAAAAACTAAGTATACCATTAAATAGCTTGTAGAACCACATCTAGCAATAATAGCTTGAATTAATCATGGTCACGTTGCACCAACATTTCAGTTCATTGAGGTTTGGAGGCATTCGTTTATGCACAGCGCTACAGGGTTTCAGTCAGGTTGTGGTCTGTGCAGAATTATGGGTCTGGATGGATATCTCAAAATCAATCTTCCTATTTATTTTGGTCAAAGGTAGTTTTGCAAACCCAGGCTGTGCTGTTCTTTGAAGAGAGCAGATGTTTTCTCCTGGCAACCCTTCTGACCAAGTCATACTTTTTCAGTCTTTTTCCAATTGTATTGTCATGAACATTAACAAGCTAACTGAGGTGGTTGTCATATTTGGACTGAGAATTCAGACACAGCACACCGGCAGCAGTTTTACAGTGATTTACAGTCTTATAGCTTGAACGCAACCAGGAACACTGTCAGAGTGGAAAGATGTGGTGAAGGTGAGTTTAGTGAGATCTTGTAATTTTTGTGAACTGTTTCAGTGGCCTTACTTGAGCCCTGGACGAGTAACCGACAGGCAGGCAGAATTTCAAAGCAGCTAGATGAGAAACAGTGACGAGTGGGCAGGCAGGTGAGTAAATGGTAAGCACAGGAATCGACAGAGACTAGCAGCTGCACCACTAGCCACTAGCATGGTGTTCAGCACCATCCAGCTATTATATATCAGAAGGTTAGTGAGATAGCTCAGAACAAGTGTGGGAAGAACATGCCGAGTGAGAGTCTGCCCACATGAGGGCCAACATGGAAACAGCAGCCCACAGTTTGTTTTGTTTTTCATTTCATCTTTTTTATTTTATTTATCAGGAGCAGAACATTTTATTTTCACATACTTCATAAGTCTTCCAACTATAGGCTAAATAAAATCACATGTACCCTCCCCATTTTTATATATGTATATAAAAAAAGACAATGCCAGTTGTACTATAAAATAAAGCACATAGTGTAAATGGTGGACACCATTTGTAAGCTGTTAAGCGAATTCGTGCCTGTGTGATGGATCGTGATAACCAGGTGACACTGAGCCAAAGGAAGAAGCTGGACTCCTTCCATTAATGCACTGCTGGCATTGTAACTAATATTTTACCAATCAACTGAAGCTAGTAGACAGATGGATGGAGAAATATCCCAAGCTTTGAACGTTTTTTCTTTTCCTCTGAACCTGAATTATTGCCGAGCTCACTTTAGCCACCGGCTGGTTGTAGAGTACAAGCTTGGTGTGCGTGCACACATACAGAGCCAAATTATCTCTGGAGACCTGCTGATTCTACTTTTTGCGAAAGCTTCTCATCCAGCTGCGGGAGAAATAAAATATTCATCATGAGTGTTGAACATTCGGTGGCTGCACCGCAAGTTTATTTGTATGCCTGTTCAGGTGTGAAGAGTAAACAGGCCAGAGACGAGCAACAGAGAGTCTAATCTGTGTATTCTGGAGGCAGCAGTCATCTTGTGTACTGCTCTCTTTATCTTCAAGGACATGAAAACCCACCCTTAGCGCTTTCGACAACGAAAGGCAGCACTGTCAACCCCAGACAGACAACATCAGTGACAAACATTACGATACACTGCCTTAAAATGGGTGCAATGGGGGACAATAGGACCTAACAAACAGCAAAATGATCAGGTGTGTGTATTTCTTCCCTGGCAAGATAAATTAATTTCATTTTCTTTTGAAAACTATTACATAACACATAATAGGTCAAAGTGGTGTACCGTAGATGGCTTCTGACTAGTTTATAGTTTCTCCAATAACAACAAGAGTTTCTTGCTGTAACAAATATTATAGAATATGAGCATTAAAGTGCAATACTATTACCTGTTTGTGTTCCATTATACTGTTGTTTTAGTGGTCCTATTGTAATCTCTATAAACAGCAAATTGTAAAATGTATCAAAGTAATGTATAGTAAATGGTATGTTTAGAAAAACCCTATTCCTCATGCTGCACCATGTCCCTATTCATGCTTCATTGTAAAGACAATGTTATTGTATTTAACATTCAGCCACCCTGAAGATGAACACTGGCTGTAGGTCATAAATCTCTATGATCATGTTGCTAGCTGAACCTTTCTATTTGCCACACAGACACCGGAAACCACAACCTACATCTGTACATACAGAACTGTACATAATCCAAACCACTGTTGTTGTTTTTCTTCACATTACTAAATGACGTGGTTATAATTAATGCAACAGGATTTCATGCAGATGAGCTGCAGCAGACTCAGACTTGTGTGTCTGTCCAGTTGTCAGTGGTGTTCCCCAGGGCTCTGTCTTAGGTCTCCTTATATTTATAATTGTTATCTTCTACCTCTCATATAGTCATATTTTTAGGAAAGTCACATTTTCATTCTTACACTGATGACCCACAACATCATCTGTCCACTAAGCTCTACTCTTCCACCTTGTTCTCTCCACGGTTTGTTTACTTGAACTTGAATTGTGGTTATTTGCTAATTTCCTCAAATTAAATAGTGACAAAAAAGTGTTGGGTTTTTTTGTGGTAAGAACTAAAACTGTTTAGACAAACTCGGTATGTAATGTACGTAAATGGAAGTTTTCACATTTGTCTACGTCCATTTTTTACAGCTAACAATGTTCAGGGTACATTTTAATTCTACCCTCTCTTGCTTACCAAACAAACATACGCGTATACTTCAAATGTTTCAAAATGCGGCTCGTTACCAGAATCCCTTCCATAGGACATAATACTCCTATCCCTCAACACCAGCTTCCTGTAAAATACCACATTAATTTTAAGAATCTGATTCTTGCTTTAAAGTCTCTCCTTAACCTTGCACCTCCATATTTCTCTGATGTCCTACATATGGCCGCTCATTCCCATACTCTGAGATCCTCATCCTCTATTAATCTCATTATACCGTCTGCTCGTCTGACTACCATGGGCTTTAGAGCTTTTAGCTGAGCTCAACTTCAGCAAGCCCATACCCAGGTTAGAACCCAGGACCTTCCTGTTGTGAGGCAACAACAGGAAGGCTAACCACCAAGCCGCCCTGCTCCATTAACAAAGAGTGGTATACAAAATCCCTCTTATTTTAAAATGTTTGCTATTTTGATGCACAGATACAGACGAATAGATGTATATCCTGAGACTTATATGTGATTGGTTATGAGCAGAACAGGTTGTAAGGTGCTTCTGAGTTAAAACTCAGGTCAGGGATCAACTGTAAACATTAAATTTGATGCTAAAAATTTAAGGTGTTGCACTAGAATACTTTTAATGCAAGATGTTCATGTTGTTTGACTACTACTATACTATTACTGTAATACCTTAAATTAATTAAATGTGTCACTTATGGCCTTTATGTTCTTAATGTTATCCATTCTGCAGTTTACATCAAAGCAGCTTCATCTTTTCAGTCCCTTCTCAACTTGTTGAAAGAGTTTTATTCTTTTAAGGATCAGGGCTGCATGAAATTGGATCAAGGTATTGCAGTTCTGCAGTTCTGCAGACAGTGGCTAAAGGAAAAAGGTTGGCTAAATCTGAGAGAGACTTAACCTTTTATAATGAGCTGCACATAAATAACGTTATTATTCTTTTCTGTCTGTGGGTAGGCACGCAAAGAGCAACCTTTTCCCCTTGCCAGGAAGAGTGGAGATTACCATTCAGGCTGACCACAGAGGTTATGTCAGACGAAGCAAGCAGCTCATTCATTCTGCGAAGATAGCATCAGAGTTGCAGACACGGGGTATAACAACTATATTAATGCAGGAAGCATTCCTGAAACAGAGGACAAGTGAGGGTGAGTTCATTTACTTCATTCACTTGGAGATGGAGGTGGAGGGTGTGTGCAATAAAGTCAGTGAGCCAGTAGATTTCCCTGCTGTGTAATTTCATCACCCTGCACACCTCCATATTGGACAAAAAAAAGTTATAGGCACTGTGTAGGAGGACAATGTGTAGGAGTTGTTAATGTCAACTTTTTATTATTCATAAGCAGGCACTTGGTACAGAACGTGCTTTTTGATGAAAAAAGCACATTTAAAGGAGCCCTCCATGGCTTTTGGACTTCATGGTATGTTTGCAAACATTTCCAATTTAGTCTATTATACTTATAAGCTTGTTTCACAGACTTGGGTATGGAGACACTCCGGATATTGGTGGGCTTTAACAAAAGATACGGTTTAATTGTGGGAATTGTAAAATTTGGTTTTTTAAGCTTGAGCTCAAAAAAAGAGGATCAGAGCCAGGATTTGTTGGCCTGCTGCAGCAGTTTGAATGCTGTAACTTTTCTTGAGTACTACAGTTTCCTTGCACAAACCACTATGTGCCAGTTAAAAGACAGGAAAATTAAATCCATCAGCTCTTTGGTAGCAAGTCTTGAGCCTTAAAAGGAATTTCCTATTTAACCTGCAAGCATTGAACCTTTTCAGAGATGTCTTAATAGCATGTGCATCTCAGATAGAAGCTTTCTTGAGATTAGAATCACATTTTATAATCTTGATATGCTTCATTAGGTGATCAACATGTCAGAAACAAAGGCTGAATTGCAAATCAAGCCAAAAAGGCATCAGGAAACTGTCCTGAAGAGAGCAGAAGGCTCACCATGTGGTGCTTGTGGGAGTGTGATTGATTGCATATCTGTTCATTATTACTGTATGCAGCACGACAGTACAGTCACAATTAGGTGACACATGAATTATTACGTAATCCAGAGGCCAGTTTTATAGACTGGTTAAGTGATTATGGACCTAATCTCTATAAACAGCAATCTGCATGTGAATATCCTGAATCTGCAGGCAACAGACATCATGGTGTTTGGTACTGGAAGCTTTCTGGTTTCCCTCTCCTTGTTGTCTGAGAGCTAATGAATCGCTTTGATGATCAGATAATCTACATTTTTCACTCGAGTCCCCGTAGACTCGAGTGGGCAGTCAGGCCTCGGGTCTAGTTTTATTTTTCAGATCACTCAACATTTTCTTTGAGTCATAAAATGCTCACTTATGCTGCGATACAAGGCAAAGCTAGCAGAATGATTGGGACTTTACATTTCACCGAGATCTGCAGGTCACCACTCACAGCGCTGGCATCTAAACTGAGCTGCTTAAAGATAAACTGTTGGCAGTGCTGAGTCACTTCTCTGGATTCGTACTCCTTGGTCTGGCCTCTGCTAGTTTTCACATCACCATCATTCACTGCAGATGATTCAACCTTATTACACGGCCCTGTGGCACGCTGGAGAGTTAGGAGAGGCGTCTGCAGTGGTAAACACAGGCAGCTAATCTTCATCATGTTTACAGAACTCGAATTAATCATCAGCAGGGTCTCCTCGCAGCTCTAAAGGTGGTGTCAGCCATGTCACATCAGATAAGGCCGCTTCTCTCTGATGTGCTGAGTGGAAAGAGCAGGCCAGCCAGGTTGCATTCTGCTGACTGGCTGGAACCACATGTCAAGCTGAATGCAGTTTTGCTAAGAGGCTGATACCGCCTTCACCCAGGAGCACATTGCCTGATCCTATTGCCTGTAATGCCTTAAGTTACAGACAAGCAACTGGTCAGGTTTGTTTTTCCTCCAGGAAGAGAAGAATGCACTGTTTATACCCAAACCAAGCAAAACAATCTCATGTGATCTGACCTAAATATTGACTCACACACACATGATCATTAAGTCATCCACATGTCTATGCCAGGGACTCAGCCAGGATCAGTCCCGGCTATGAATGAACCCCACAAAACACATTGTTTTATCAGAAAGGCAACATAGCAGCTGCAGCATTGTGGACTGTGGATAATCTGGGAGCAAGAGCCATCGTGGATTTGTGCTTGTGAGCTTTCCTGCTGTGTGGATGAGTGTGAAGAGCAGGGTGCATTAGAGGATCACCGCTGTAATGGTGTAATTCAGGATTCCTGTTTAACGGGATGTATGTTTATTTTAAAGAGTGGGTGGGTGGGCATGAGTGGTTCCTTTACTGGAGTGACCATTAACACAGGAAGATGCACAGGGATTACCCATGAAGGGAGGAATTAGGAAAGAGATGGAGGGAAAAGGCAAGAGCTTGGAGAGGAATTAAGAAGAGAGGAGTTTAAAAGAGAGAGTAAGGGGGGAGGAAATGAAATAAAAGAACTTCTAAGGCAAACACAAACCTTTTACAAGCTAGTTTAAGATCGTAAATATTGTTTAAAACGTATTCTGTGCATTTTTATTTAAAGAAATTATTCAAAATTTGGAAAAAGTAAAAAAAAAACCTGTTGACACCTCTAAAGCTCAGTAATTAACATAACACATAATACCTTTGTTTAATCTATACATAATCCGAAATGTTAAGATCTTAGGAAGTTGTAGTTCAACAGGAAATTATGCGCTATATTTCATTAATCTGGATAAAGTGTGACGCCATGATCAACCCCACCTACCCTTTTGCAACATCTGTTTTTGAGAAAAAAAAACTTTCGGAGGATAGAAAACATTCTAGCATTTGACCTTTCGGGAGCATTTCCCCAAGACATCAAGCCAAGGAGAAGAGAGTGTGCTCATCTACTGGAGCAATTTCTATTAGATGAAAGATGAGAACAGCTCATCTGTGAGAGCACTAATTTCTTAGTATTTTAAACATTTCTCCCTGCTAGACTTTTACTGATGATTAATTCATCAGTACGCCACCCATAAAACATAAAACCTAGATTACAAAAAGCTCATAATGCAGCAGTCTGTAGAAGACCTTGTTTCACTGGTAACTGGTATAGAGGAACCGCAGGCAGGCGCAGCAACTTCTTGTAAGTCAGGAAATTCTTAAGGTGTGTTCAGAAGCAGAAGCTAATTTTAACCTTGTAGCATTCATGCAAATTGGAGCACTCGTAGCTTTAAGCTACCTAGCAATGAACACAGCCACTTCACATGTAGGAGCGTGCCTGATTATGTGTGACAACTCAACCCCAGTTGAGTTTTTTCCCTTATGTTTCTCTAGTTGTACTCCTTTCCTATCAGTTCTGTGATTCACTTTATTAAATATATGAATAATGCCGCAGGATTAGCGAAAGGTTTCAAAAGAAAATCCACATTGAGTCACACCACCTGCAAAATCTGCCTTGTTTCTGTCCAACTCTTAACTGGGGATGTGATAACCCGAAGATGACACCCACTCAATACAGTGAAATTGCTCTCCTGGGAAGTGAGCCAAAAAAAGTTTTCCTTCACACCACTACATATGCACATTTCCTTCCCCTCCTGGCCCAGCTGTGGGTTCATGCTCACAAGGTGCCACAAAAATTCAATTCATTACTGTGTAGTGTCTTACCAATGGTGTTCTTGGTGACTGTGGCTCCAACAGCCTTCAGATCATTAACAAGCTCCTCCCATGTAGTTCTGGGATTCTTCATATTTCTTCCATTACTGAATAATCATACCAACAGTTTTCACCTTCTCACAAAGCTTCTTGCTGAGGGTCTTGTAGCCCATTCCAACCCCCTGCAGGTCTACAGGCTTGTCCCTGATGTATGCCAAGACTTGACAGCTCTTTGGTCTTTCCCATTGTGGTGGAGAGTTGGAATGAAAATCAGATCAGAAAGTAGATCAGCAGTTTCTGAAATACCCAGACCAGTTGGCTTGGCACCATCAACCTTGCCACACCCAAAGTCACTTAAATCACCTTTCTTCCCAATTCTGATGCTCAATTTAAGCTTCATCGGGTTGTCTGGACCGTGTCTATGTGCCTAAATGCCCTGAGTTGCCACCATGTGATTGGCTGATTAGAGTTTTTAACAGCTGAACAGATGTACATGATAATGTTTCCTATGGGTGTATTTATGTCACAAGTTCTTACCAAAAAAAAAATACAAAATTTTAAATGTCCTGAATCTTGTAATGTCTTTATCTTAGAGTCTTAGAGTATAGGTACAAAGGTGCATAAAAATTTTCCAAATCTTTCAAATGTCTAGTTTTAGCCATGATTGCTGGTTATTTAGAATCCATGCTTAATCTCAAAACCAGTAGAATGTCATCACAATGTCCATTTGGGCTGAGTGACAGTTCCATTTTTAGAGCAGGATATCATGGGATTTTTGTGCCTTATGTTATGTTTGAATATTGTGTGGTTTCATAGAAATTTGTCCCCGTTTCACATTATTACAATGATGTCATTGGCATTAAGTGGTCTGCTTAGTGAAGAGACCAGGAATTCAAAAGGGATTAAATTCATTCATCCTCCGATCCACACAGATGAATGGGTATGCACGACCAAGATGCTTGTTTTTTGAGTGCAGTTTGGTGCCAGTGACTACAGCATGAAAGGCACAGGGGTGGTCAACCTGGGTATGGGTTCATGATATGACATCAACCGGCAGATTGGAGGTGCATGTTGAGTGAAAAGCAGCTCTCTTAGTGGCCTCCAGAGGGCAGAGCGGCCTCTCTGCCCCTGGGCGATTCTGCCCTGTGCTCTGGGCTTAGCTGCTCGTTACATTAAAACAGGGGCTTCTGTGACAGAGTCAGCATTATGAAAGCTAAGAGGATTAGCTGATGGACATTTCTGGCGTTGCCGGTCAATTATCAAAATGAAAAGCAGTGACTGGGCAAGGCCTGCCATGCTCTATGGCACAGAAGAGCTCCTCTCTCTCCTTCTCATCTCCACTCTAGCTCTCCATCTCCCACTCAGCTTCTGTCTGTCACAGGTTACTGAGGTTTAGGCAGGGAGGCGGAGAAATAAATAAAGGCGTCATTGGTGCCTTTCTGAACATGACATGGTTATCTGTGTGAGCCACGGATTAAAAAAGAGCATTTAAAATTTAATGTTTCTAAAGTGCAAAACTGTATGTTATGCAACTGTGTAAAAACAGGCCTGCATGTCAGCCAGCCATCCATGCTCCTCCAACCATGTGCATGATCATCCGTCCCCACATACACTCCCTCACACTGCGTGCTTCGCTACTGTGTACGTGTGGGCATGTGTGGGACTGTGTAGCCCCCTGTGATTGTTTAGCACGCTATGATAATAGGAGGAGTCTCCACCACTGTGATGTCACGCTGCCAGCACGTGTGATGCTGGAGTGTTGGGGGTGATTTGTGGGGAGGCAGGATGGGGAGAGGGTTTGTTTTGGTATATCCAGAAAAGTGACATTCCACAGCTGCCCGTGTTAAGGATCTACCCCGGGGATTCACACAACACTGCGAATGTAATCAGCCGAGTCAGTGTGCCACCACGGCTGCAGCGGACACATCACGCCGGCAGTGACACCGTGCCTCCCCTTCCATCCTCAGCACTCGCTTTTATCGCCCAGCTTTAATACAAGCAGTCACACCTCACTGGGGCACGGCAGAGGTGAGGCTGTATATCCACGTGTGCCAGAAAAAGATAAGAAAGCAAACTGATCAAGTGTTTCTCTTATTATTATTTTAAAGCCAGGAAGGCAACATTTATGTTTATTTCTATAACTGTGAGACAGTTACTTAACATATAAAAAGAGCAGTAATCCTGGCTTACTACAAGCAGGCTGAATTATATTCAATCCCAATGATCACTTTCGGGGACAATGTCATCTCGGCGCTGTATTACAGATGGTCCTGCTGCATGGGCAGATTTGATATGGGTATTCAGAGGCTGCTTACATACAGCTGAAAAATGTCTCCATCTGGTGTCAATACACAACTAGCTAAACTAATAGGTAGCAAAGTATTTGTAGTGATAGATCGATCAGCATATGTGACACATCATATGCTGATTTTTTTGTGTTATCAGTCTGCAGTTAGTTTTGCTTATTGGCTTATTTTCATTTTTGCACTGGTTAGGTTTATCATTGTCTGGTTGTGTGTGTATTCCTCAATATCAGTTGATCTGAATTCATCTCAAAGTGTAGATTCTGAGAGAACTAATATGAAGCTCTGGAGCTTTGTCAAGGCCAAACTGCTGGAACCATCTTCTCTTTCCTTGCCAGTGTGCCTCTGCCGTGCGCAGTGAAAACATACAGAGGTGGAAGAGAAGATTATCGAATTAAATCGGCCACATTTTGGATTCGAATCTCCAGGTAGGCCGGGGCCTTTCTGTGTGGAGTTTGCGCGCTCTCTCTGTGCCTGTGTGGGCTTCCTCTGGCTTCCTCCCACAGCCCAAAGAAGTGCAGTGGTGAATCTAAAGTGGCTGTAGGTGTGAATGGAAGGTAGATAAAGAGCTTAAGTGCACAGCATAAAGTCCTGTATGAGTATATGTGAAATACGAATGTGGGCTTGTAGTATAAAGTGCTCTGAGTGGTCAGTAACACTGGAAAAAGCACAATATACATGCCAGCCCAGTAAGGATTCTGAGAAGTTTTCGATTTTACCTTATATAAGCAGTAATGAATGCGTGAATAGGCAAGTGACACAACATAACTGTAGGACTGAATAACCAGCATTTGAAGTTATGGACATTTAAGACAAACATAAATACATCTTGGAAAAAAAAAGATTTTTAATGACAGATCTGGAGGCCCAAAACATTTACTTGGATGTAATTATAAAGAGGGCGGACTTCAGAATCTGTTCACACAAAGATGTCAGTCCATGGAAGCATCTGCCTTTGCCATTATTGAGGTAAACTACCAATAAAAAAAATTTACCTGGAAAAGAAATTATAAAAGGTACAGGAAAAGGAAAATGTACAACACGGTTTGCAGTGAAACAGTCGGAACTGCTCATAGGGAAGAGGTACAAGCATCTTCTCTGGGTAAAGTCCTTGTAAAGGCTTGTCTCTGTATTTCCATGGTGTGCTCTGCTGCAGCTATACAACAGCGTACTGCTGATACAGCAGCTCCCGGATCTTATAGTAGTCGTCACACAGGCAGCCTTCCAGGCCAATGCGTCCGGCCTCCGTCTGGACAAAGAGAGCGCAAACATGCACAGGTCATCCACCAGGTCTTCACACAGCAAGCCTTCACCAGCCTTGTACGTCACACCAGACCTTAAAAACAAGTGTGTTCCCCATTCCTTCCAACAAACTTGGATGAAAGCGTCTAATGAATCTGCATCAAGATTTTACAGTTAAACACCGCACTCCTTTGAGTCTCGGCTGTCTTTGATTCCCTTTTCTGGGTTGCATCTATTTTAAGTTCTTGTCAATTATGCAGTTTGTTGTTAGTATCCTGGCTCACTCCTACTTTCTCTGTAGCTCTGAAGCTTTGCCTGTGTTTCTTATTTGCATCTTTTGTCTGAGGTGGGATGTTTTAATTTGCTGCTGGAGCTTTGGTAGCCTACTTACGCACGCTGTATTTGTTTCTCTTTGTGCATAAACTACCATTTGGGGTATTTGTGCTTAAGTAAAGAAACGTTAAAGTACTCAATTTTTCAAGTCTGTCTTAGAAAAACAGTCAGGTACCTATAGAGTATCAACATTAAAACCAGTTTTCTTCCTCCTGTTCATGCAAATACACTTTAAGAGAAAACAGGAAGCAGATTTACAGCCTATTAGTTCCACCTGTTTTTCTCTACACCCCAGACTTTCCCATGACATATAAAATGATGTGCTCAGTGCACCGTAAGGAACTGCTCGGGATCCACAATCTATCATCAAACAAATGGACAACTGTGCATAGCTGCATCTGATGGCTTAGAGTCTCATGTCACTATAGCCAGGAGTGTAAAGAGAAAAGGTCTTTCAAACAGCATTTAAAACACCATTATTTGTCATTATTTAAAACACTGGCAGGTTTAATATGACTAATTGACTGGTTTTCTATCTATCTAGTATTCTTTCATGGGAAGGAAGGACACTTACTCTGCGGACGGCCACCATGTTGTTGCATACCAGCACTCCTCCCACAAACTCGGCCTGGATGCCCTCTCTCAGCAAGACTTGCTTGAAGTCAGACAGACGAGGCTCGTTGATAAACACCGACTGATGCCCTGAAATCTGAAGAGAGAGTGAAACAGGGTCAAACTTGTCCTACAAAGACTCCTTGTTCACTCTTTTGGACGCAGACTATCACAATCACATCACGAGCCTTGGGATCATTTCTGCATCACACGTTGGTCAAACGACATTAAAAGGCCAAAATAAATTTTATGCACTAATTGTAGCAGCTATTTGGGCCTAAAAGTCACTTGCTGCTCATGTTGTTTCATTTGCCAAAACAATTTGCATTACTGCAAGGAAATGAGGCTACCTGTCAAAATGAGCAGCAGCAAAAACAAGCCTTACGATCACATATTCTCTCTGAGCTGAATCGAAACAAAGCGTCCTATTTAGCATTCGTTCCACCCTCTTTAGCTTTCTTCGCAGTCAGAGGTGGGACCACTCACTCGTACAACATCACTGACCCATCTAAATGTTTGGGGCACCCTGGGAAAAACAGACTGTGTTTGATCTCTCATTCAAAAATATCTAACAACTCTACAGCAGCAAAATAAACTTGAAAGTGAATATTTGAAAGTCCTCCACTCAAACATGTGTTTAGAACATGTGCAGAGCCTGACACTGGGAGACGAAGAGAAAAAGTTTAGAGCTGGAAGATATAAGCAGAATTTTGTGAGCTCACAATTAGGAGACTATCTCAGAGCAGATAAAGATGGTTCATGAGAGTTGGCTGTAGCCCCTAGGCTTGAAAAGTAAAGTCAATGAAAACATGCCTTAAATGGCTATTGATCGACAGGGGGGTGAGAACTCTGTGTGAAAATTTGTCCACTCTTTTCTTTGATTTATGAGCTCATAAATGTTTTTCTACTTGTTTATGATCTCAGTTGCTAATTTCAAGTGTTCTTCAATATAATGTGACAGTATTGTGACAGTTATTTTGCAGGCCAAAAAGTTCCGCTTATTGGTGCAGTCGTGCATAGTCCTGATTTTTATGTGGCCCCTTGGGGGAAACCCCCTTCCAAAAGAATGATGAATAGATTAGAGTAGGGCTACTCTATGAGTCACATGTAACAATCAGTCTTAATCTAAGTGTTATTTTTGTACAGCAAAACAGCTGTACAGAAATTTGCTGTTTTGCACAAGCCAAAATTAACATCTCATTTCACATCACTAGAAAACACCATAGCACATTGCTAACCAAGCTAGCTTGCGATATCTTGTCCAATATGGGCATGGTTGGAGATGGAAAGAAAGTCAAACTTAAAGTTTTAAAAAGAAAAGTTAGAAATACATGGAAGATTGTCCAGCTTTTAAATACAGTGTGTGGATGCATTATGCAACATAAACCTTAACACAGTTTATAGGGCTAAGAAATGGTTATGCATTTTTTTGTCTGAGTCTCTCAGAAACTTAATTACTCATAATCAAATAATCAAAAAGAACTGCAAAATCATTCAAGACAGCAAGATTTCTGCTCCCCACCTCGTTTGGTGGCAGTGGTTCCAGCGTGGGAATGACATCACTCTCTTCAGAAAACTCCTTCTCGTCCTCTCCGAACAAGTTCTTCATGGCTCGCTGTGCCGTGACTGCTATGTTGATGGGGTCAATGCCAAGATCGGGGGCGATGTCCATAGCCAGCTCGCTTTCTTCCGCCTCGTCTTTCACACCCTCCTCCAGTATCACGCCGGTATCCACCTTCACTACACGCATGTCCAGCACACCGTCAATCCACGCTAGCTCCGTGTCTTTGGCCTTGCAGAACTGCAGAGAGCTCACCAAGGAGTCTTTTAACCGCACCTTTACCAGGACAGAAAACAAGATAGTATGAAGACCCTGACGAGTCTTGGAAGGATTGCAACACAATACTTCATATTTAAGGTCATAAAACACATTTAAGGTAAAAGATCAAATGCACCCATTACTAAATTTTGGGGGGGAAAAAGAAAAATAAACACACTTTATTAAAAATATAATTACACAGGCCTTAAATGAAGCTAACCTGGTAGATGTGGGTTTCACTAGTGGCATCCACAGTTTCCTGCAGTTTAGGCGTGTAAACTTTGATGTCCTTGCTAAAAGCCTTGCAGGACTCTGCCAGGTCCAGACTGGCTTCTGGTGGCCCACGAACAATCACCAGCTGTCTGGGCTTCATCTGATTGATAATCTTCTTTATGGAGTCCCCGTCAGAGCGACCCTCGTAGTCTATGTACGTGACCCTTGCTCTGTGAAGAAACAGAGATGAGGTCAAGTCTTTGAACTCTACCCTTGCTAGGACAAGAACTGCGCCAGAGACACCAGAGACTTGTTGACTACACATAACAATTTTCAGCATCATACAGGTTGATATTCAATCACGTGGAGGTGGATTCTACTGTACTGTTTGCCAATGGCCAGTTAAAATGGCTGAGAAAACACAGCCAAATTATCACAATGATCACTGACCTTATTTCAAGACTTTCTGTGCTTGAGATGCATTTTGTGGGGACTACAGACAGATCCTGGTCCATAGGTTCATCTCCATTGGTCAAACCAGATTCTAATTTGCTCTTCTCCTCCTCTGTGGCTTGCAATTCAGGAACCAGAAACTCCTCTAGCCTTTAAAAGGTAACATTGGTTTTTATTATTATATTATCATTGATAAAAGTCAGAGTTTCACATTAGTGGCCTCCTGGATTCATCAGTCATCTGATGTTTTTGTGCATTAGTATCGAGTACCTGATGATTTCTCCATACTCGTCCCATTTGATTCTCTCCTCGTGTGTGGGGAACATTGGATATGACTTTTTGGCCTGTTTGAAGAAACTGCCTTTACGGCTGCCCTCGCCCTTCATCATCAAATCGTGGTGTTTGGTTTTTACTACAGCCGACTGATCCAGATCATCATCCATATCGCTCTCATCGCTGGAGTCCACATCCACCCTGCAAACCCATAAAATAAATATTAATTCTATACTTAAAAGTTTAATTTATCTAGGAGCAGACAACTTATTTTTGCTCGGTAGCAGAATATAAATGTTTGTCATAAAAGTGTTATGACTCATCTCGCAGTTACAGATTTCCTTTTAAACAGCATGTTTGAGATTTGCAGTCTAGACCACAGTTTGCATTTTTTTCCAAACCTAATTTGCTGTCGTACTCGTGAACTGACTGATGAAACGTTTTGTAACACCAAAAGCGTCAACGAGAAAATACATGCAACCCTTAAGCTACGAGTCATCTCATGTCTTTTTCTGCAGAAACTTACTCTTTTGCTTGTTCAAGTTTTTTAGCAGTTTCTTTCTTAAGTTTCTCCTTTTCCAGGTATTCTTCCAGCTCCTTGCCTTCGAGTTTTACTCTCTTCTTGACCTGTTGTAACAAGAAAAAGTGGCAAATGGATACGGTGTAAATGACAAACTGACACGTTTTGTTTCTTCCTCAGCCGGGTCTGCATATTAGCATCAGGAGCTTCCCATGGGGCAGATATCAACCCTCTGGTACAGCAAATCAACATTATGACTACAGGCCTCACCTCCAGATCCAGCATCTTTTCTCCAGGGTTGTCGATGAGGTAGCGAGCTAAGGTTCCAGGTGTGGTGCGGTACGTCAGGATGATGGAATTTTTTGCATTTTGACACCACTGGATAAAAAGTTCTCGAGAAAACCCTGACTCAAGGTCCGGTTGGCTGCAGAGCACCACCTTGGGGCTGGGTACTCGGGCCAGGTCTGCCAGACTGTGGCACAGGGTCAAATGTCGGAATTGGAACGGGTTGTTCCTCTTGTCCTCAAAACACCTCATGAGCTTGTCACTCATCCACTCCACCTAGAAAGGATCAGTGATTAATGAATTCATGAATTATAACAATTATGTATTATTTGCTGTGCTTTCTCTGTAACAAAATTAAAGTTTTGACTGAAAAAAATCTGAATATTTCAATAGTTTCTCCGATGTGAAAAAAACCAAACAGTTAACGGTACCTGGGACTTTGAGAACTCCACTACATTGTAGCTAACATTGTTAAGCAGAGCGAGTGGGTAAGCTCCGAGCCCAGCATCCTTCGTCCTCCAAATCTGGTCCAGGAGCTGAGCCAGTTCCAGCACACGCCCAGCTGTATCTACGGCAATAAGGACATTGCCATCACCACGCAGGGTCTCCATCACATTGGCTGTGGAAGAACGGAAAAAGAGAATTACAAATGTACATAATAAAATCTGTAACCGTTACAATATGGCAGTTTGAACTCGCATAACATTGATGTAATAGTGTTAGTGTTAAAGCGCCCAGTGGCTATTGATACGTACTAAGTAGCTGCTCATCTCTTTGCTTACGACGTGGTTGTACATACGCCGCATTGAAGGAGTCTGTAATAAGTAAGGATGGACGGCTGAGGCTCTCCAATGAGCAGCCATTGAGGTGGCTGGAGTACACAGAGAAAAAGAATGCATTAACAATGAGCCAAACTAAAAACAGTAAAATTTCATTTCACATTAACGTTTTCTTTGCTTACATTTCTCTCTTGTGGTTAAAGTCCACGGCGTAAACAATCTCCTCCTCTCCATCCTTCACAATTTTCCAAATAGTGCCTCCAATCATGTGACCGGCTGGAAGAGGAGTAATGGAAAGGCCGTGCCCTTTTCCTGTCAGGTAAAAAAAATACATAAACAAACACATTGTTATATGTGGTGCATAAACAGGGAATAACACCTGACTTCTGATGTTCTGCAAATAAAACACACCTTTCAAATTGACAATCTGAGAGTATTTCAGCTGCTGGATCTTATCAAAAGCAGCATCCACATCATCAAGTGTGAACAGTGTAAAATCTTCACTGTTGTTTCGGGACTACATGGAAAGAAAGAGAGAATTTAATAAAGCAATGGTAATCAAGCCAAAAAGAACCTCTGTTAATTAAATCACGCATTACCCACATCCCCTTCTTACCTGATACAGATCGTACATAAACATCTGCCCCATCTTGTAGACAGGAATCGTGGCATAGATAGTACAGTTCAGCCCCAGTTTGCCCACAGCGTATGGCAGGGCTCCCAAGTGTATGGGGTCGGGATGGGAGAGCAGCACAGCGTCGACCTGATGAACATGTCTGGAGAGGGGGAAAAAAGAGCATTGCAGCAGGTTCAAGTCCCAGAAAAGTGGAGTGGTTTAATTCAAATCTTTATTCAATCGCACAGTCTCATCTCACAAGATCAAAATTTCTTCTTTAAAGGAGAACAATACGCATTCACAAGGGGTCCAAACAGATAATAAAGCTTTACATTTTACAAGGGAAATATAGGCTTCTACTTTGAGGACAGTTTGCGATTCATTCAAGATTAGAAGGTGCACAGTTCCAGAAACAAAGCCAACTAACATGTGCACATTGGAAATATTTAAAGTTGTGTTTAATGCTTTCCCCCTCAACAAAGATGATATTTCATGAACTGCCCTGTACCCTTAATGATGAGTTTTGACACCTCAATACATATCAATAAAGACGTGGCAACCACTGAAATAGTTTTGGTTTTTTTTTCCAGAGACCACCCTCACCAATTTCTGATACAAACCCAGTCATTTTGCTCTATAAGCAAGAGCTTCAAGGGTTACTTCTGATACTCCTGGTGTTAAGATAGCTATTCAAATTGTGTAAAAATCACTTTAGAGGTTTCCTGAGTTTGCACTAAAATAAGACTTTAAAAAACATTTTTTCTCTGGAAGTTACAATTCAACCACTGTCTCTGTAGCTGTTGTTATTAGATGTGAGAAGAGAGGAGAGTTTAGGTAGTTTGGAAGCCTCAAAAGTAGAGCTGTGCCTTTTATTCTTGACTCTATAGATGTTCATCCAACCGATACAGTTAGAAATGACGAGTATGAAATTCCTCATTGGTGATAAAGCACTATAATACACAGGGTTTTACAGCTGGAGTGCTGATAGGGCAGTATGACTGTGTGTGTATGTATATATATATATATATATATATACACACACACACACACACACACACACACACACACACACACACACACACAAACACACGTACATTTTGTCTCCAAACTGTTCAACCGGAACTGTCCTTCTGATCTAATTCTTTCGCCCAGTGAAAATCTTAACATCTACAAAATTGCCATTAGAGTATTAATTAGGATAATTCATGTTGTATATATGTATAGGAAACAGCAATAGAGCAAGAATTAGAAGACATACATTTATCCATGCTAATGAAAGCATAAAGAAGAAAAGGACTAAGTTTTGAAATCTCTTCATATATGTTGAACCTTGTGCCTGATAATCTTCTACTACAAGATGAGACAGAAAAAGTACAAATTCAACATAAGTGAGGTACATTGGGTTTTTGATGTTAAGATTTCTTCGGAGATGACTCTCAGACTCAAACAAAACCTACACCCATCGTCTAATATGTGGCATGACAGAAACCAACAAACAGAACCATATAATCTGTGGACTAGAAGCTTTTTACAATAGTATTATAAATGATGGGCTACACCTGGACCCATCTACAAAGAATGGCCAGACCAGAAATCTCTGGAGATCTACCTTTGGCGGCCCATACCCTGGGAGGGGTGACGGGCAGTAGTAGTAGTAGTATTATAAACTTTCTTTTATGGCAGTAAAAAAGTCGGCACAAGCTTTCTTTCCCCTACTTCGCGGTGGGGAGGTCAGTCATCAATAAACTAGACTGCTGTGGGTTTACTGTTTAGTGAGTTCATAAAGGCACATTTACTTTTTGCTAAGAGTTAAAAAAAAATAAAAAATAAAAATAGAAACATCAACTCTTTTTGAAAGACTGGCGGTATACTGACCTCTTCATAGCATCTATGATTTCAGTGGAGAAGTTCTCATCCCAGCCGCAGTCCAAGAGGAAGCGGAATTCATCCACCTGCAGCAGGTAACAAAGGGCAGACTCCTCCAGAACCCCTGACACGGCTGTCAGCTTGATAATGGACGTCATGGTTCTTCAGTTGTCGAGCTGAAATATAAGATTTGTGCTTGCATGTTATCCTCACCACGGAACCTTTCCTACTAACTCTAAGGCGCGTGGCTCTTTATGTGTGAGAGTGCGACTCTGCGAAAAGTCATTCAATTTAATCAACAAAGAAAACAAACACAACCATGGTTGGAGTTTGCCATTAAAATGTGTGTGAGGCTAATAGCGTAATGTTGCACAATTTTAACCAGTGATGTATGCAGCTTACAGGCTGTAAGTAAATAAAATGTAAACATAGTTTTGTCGCTAGCCACAGCTAGCTCAGAGTTGTTAGCAGATTGCCCAGCAAAGTGTATTTACAATGCTAGCTAATGAGTGTAAATGAACTAACAAAGGAGCGTGCACCATACCATTAATTGTAAAATAATGGATTAGTCCTCCGGAATAAAAAAAACAAACAAACAATCTTTTTTCTGTTATTCCCAAATTAAACCATTTTGGCTCGCGTTTTTGATAGCGGCGGACATACTTGCCGCTGCATCATGTGTGAGAGGGCAACGGAGCATACCACAAATGGTGGTGTCGTTACTAAATCATTCTAAATCTCTTCTAAAACACTACATTTAGATTTTTTTCGAAAGGTATCTGAACACATCACCTTTAACATCATATTTTCAGTGTTGGAACGTATCTAATATTCCACTACTTTGCTTTGACATTAAAATTTATTATTTAAAAATATGAAACCACCTCATCGTAAGTTTACAGTTGGTAGAATCCGATGTCCTTCGCTTGCTGAATGAGAAGCTGAAGGCCGCGGCTGGTGTAAACAGAAGGTATTATTTTAGATATTAATATTATATTCATTATTCTTTTTTGGTCGAGTCAGTGCGTTTTAATGTGCTTGTTGTACTAAAAATACAGTAACCAGTGCAGCTTAGAAATAATCCTTAACTACATCTTGAAACATATTGCTAAGGCTAACTAGCTGACAGGCTAGCTAGCCAAGTGCCTCTCTCTAGGATACCAAAAGTTTGTGATGAACGATCTGCAGACTTACCGGATATTTAGTATTCAGCTTCATATATATATATATATATAGCTGTAATGTAATGCATGGCTACCATATGAGAACTGAAGTGACCGTGGTCTGTTCTTTGACATAGCTTGATGTGCATTTAATGAGGTTTGCCTGTCAAACCTCATTGAAGTGCATAAAGAAGTGTTGTAAATCACTGTCAACGTGTACACATTCTTAGAATCTAAAGTAGGCGTTTAAAGACACTCGGTTGTTGTGCTTATTGTGCAAGCAAATGTCTGTCATTTTTAGTTGAGAACATTAGCTGATTTTGTTTTCTAGAAGTTTTTTGCAGGTCCTCTAAATCTATGAACATGGGCTACCCCAGAATACTACATGTTGCTAGAGATTACAACGTCTCTTTTAATGATTGGGACTCGCAGCATGATCAAAATAATGATGGTGGCACGATATAGATGTAGTGTTATGAAAAAGCATTCTCCCTTTCCTGATCTCTTAGTTTAAAAAACAAAAAAATTGTTTCACTGAAATGTTTGAGATCAAACAAATTTTAACATTAGACAAAGATAACCCGAGTAAATGCAAAATCTAAATCTGTGTAACTAAATGGAAAGAAATGGAATTAAAAGCAGAAAGCTGTCGTTGCGTTCATTACTTTTAATAAGTCACTTCAGTTGTAAGTGATCTGATTTCCTACACTTTTAACAGTATTTCCCCTAATTTTATTTTAGTTTACATTTACCCGTATTCATTTGAGAGCCTCATTTAAATTCATGAATTAATAACTGATTTGTTTATTTAACAGGGGTATCTATGTGGTGCCAGTATCAATGGTGTATCTTAAAAGAAGGCAATAAGATATTGCTATATTAGTATTTAGCTTTTCAAATAGCTTAAACAGAGATCAGGCTGTTCAGCAATACAGTGGTAAAGTGGTAAATGTTCCTGTATCCATTCTTCTTATTATACAAATATGAATGTCCAAATGCAATCATAAGTTTAATTTGGGAGTATAAAACCCATGCTCTTTTTCCTTTTTTTTTTTAGGTAGGAACCATGGTGAACTTGGCAGCCTTTGCCCGCCAGTACTGGGCGCACATATTTGTCCCCACGGGCTTTGTCATTGGATGGTACCTTGACAAGCAACAGGACCAGAAGTTGACAGCTTTCAGAAACAAGAGTGCTTTGTACGGAAGGTAAGAACGAGTGACTGTTCACCAAATAAAAACAAAACAAATCCCTCAGGTTATTCTTGAATTTAAACACAAGCTACTATGTTGAATTCATGGTGATGTTTGTCACTGTGTACACAATAGCCCATGGTCTGGACTTATTAGTTTAGTGCATGGATATTTTCAATTTGGCAAAGTTATAGATACATGAAATCTGCAATTTCATAAAAAATCCACCTGTAAATTTTCCTAAAAAGCTAGTAATATAAATCCTTAAGGTTACTTTGACTCCTATCTCCTATTTTTTTTTTCCCCTAAAAAAGACTCAATTAATAACCAACTGCCTTCTATATCTATGCAAATCCACTTTAATAGATTACCATATAACACTTTTTGTTTCTACACTTTTCCACTTTCAGCCGATAACTCCAGTAGTGATCTTCTGGTGTAAAACTGTGCTCATACATCATTCTGTTCTGTGAAAGCCAAACATCTTACAAAACTTCAAATTTCTCTTCTTTTTATAGGGAACTGAAACCTGGAGAGGAGGTGACCTGGAGGTAGACTGCTCTCTACTTGAAAGCCTGTGTCGTGTGGTGTGAACGAATGGGTGTCCTCAAATCACAATATTTAAGAAGACTCCTGTACCTCTGTTTTTGAGTTGTATCAACCAATAATAAAGATGCCATTAATTGAAATCATTTGGTACTTGTTAATGATTCTGGTTGTACAAGACCAAAAACGATATAAAAAATTTTATTTTTAGTTGAACAGCAAAATCACAAATGTATTATCCATTTCCAGTCGAGCTAATGAAGGCTACTTGGAGCAGACATGTTCTCCACTGAAGATCTTATTTTGTATAAAGTGATTTGATCTCTTCATGCAGTCACCATGATGGAAGAATCTAGTGCTACAGTGGTTCTGCAGTGTGGATAATCCCCTTCTCAAAAAGTAGTTCAGCCAAAGCAATCTGGGAAAAAGTAAAGGGAAAAACATGAGGATCAACCACTAATGAGAAACACAGGACCAAATAAGTGATTTCACTGTGCAGAAACCCCGTTTATACAGGTACCGATCTAAAACACTAAAAATAAGCTGCCACATACGAGACACCTTCTGCCAAAAACAAAACTAAACATAACAGAGTGTGTGAAGGTAATAATTACCCTGTCCTGCGCAGATTCACATGGGAGGCTTCCTACTGTCACAAAACCGGGATATGAATGGATCAAAAACTCGACAGCATCTGTGTACTAAGAGGAAAAACAAGTCAACCCCATCATTAGCACAGTTTACGAGACCTGACATTTGATGACAAACATCTACCAATCTTTACCTCTGGTTTTATTTCAAAACTCTTGAGCTCCTCTTTGTGGTAAACTCTGG